>NC_025994.2:94328903-94493903 GCF_000442705.2 Elaeis guineensis | reverse complement strand
ATTTGATTTAGTTTGGGCAATCGTTTGACAGGTGAAAGATTAACTACCACCAACTACTTAATTATGTTGGCGAGTTTTTATTGAAAATTTGAAAAATATCTTCAGCACCGACAACGAATTGAAAGCAAGGATCATCATCAATAAGATTTTTTTGTATTAATTTTGATTTGAAATGACAACAAAATGACGTATATTGTTGAAAAAGGGACCATATGACAATGCCAATTGTTGGGGGATACCGACCGACCGACCGACCGACTATCGGAGGACCCGACCGGCTGGCGGCCCGACCACCGACCGGCTGGCGGCCCGACGACCGACCGACTATCGGAGGGCCCGACCGGCTGGCGGCCCGACCGACTAACCGACGGCCCGACGAACGACTCTGACTGGCCGATCGTAAGTCGGGCGACAGGCCAACGGACGCCATCAGCGGCTAACTGCGGCCATTCCACGGTCCATTCCCGACCGACTAAACCCAGAGGTCCGGTAGCCGACCCGCTTGAAGCTCGCCGACCGACGGAGGAGTCCGACGCCACTCTGCTGGCCACCGACCTTGGGTCGGCCGACTCCACCAACCGCCGTACGGCCGCCAGACGTTGTCAGCTCTGACACGGACATGCGGCACAGTTACCTAGGGGCATTGTCCCGCCGAGAGCCGGGTCAACCCTGGTGATTAGACGGCTACACGGCGACATGACGTTTTCACGGCGGCTCTGACAGCCTACAGTGAGTTGACAGTTCCTCACTTGTCCGCGCCATTAATGATGGCGCCATACCGCGCTCCACTATATATACCGGGGAAGGCAACAGTGCAAGGGTCGATCCGCCCGTCTCTCCCACATACGCAGGCTCGCTCCTCTCTCTCTCTCTCTCTCTCCTCTCAGAGCTCTCTGTCTGCATTTCACTGTTGCCCAGTCACCTCTCTGACTTGACCGTCGGAGGGTCCCCGCCGGAGCCGCCTCCGGTCAGTGCGGACTTCCTTTTGCAGGTGCACGCTTCCCGGCGATCGGGCGACGAGGCGATTGGCCGCAACAGATTGGCGCGCCAGGTAGGGGACAGCATGACAAAGACAAGAGCTCAACGATCGAGAGTCACTGGGTCGGCAAGGCGCTCTTCCCGCCGGGAAGAGGCCTCTCCACCACCACCGGCGGCGGAGCCTAGCTCTCCGCACCCTGCAGTGACCACGGAGGCCCAGATTGCGGCCATCGTACGGCAGATGACCGTACTGACCGACGCAGTCAAAAGCCTCCAGCAACAACCGGCGGCCCGACCTATGCCTTCCAGGAGCAGCCGCCGACGGCCGCGCCGACCCCTGTCGCCACCATGCGAGCGCTCTCAACAGCGCTCCCACGGAGAGGAGGAGGGGCGACCACGGCGCGACGACCGACGGTCTCAGCGGCCCTCTCCTTCCCCGTTGGAACGGGCGAGGAAGGAAAAGCGGCCGCGCACACCGTCGGCCTCTCTTTCAGAATCCTCCGGAGGCTCCACTCCTGGGGTCTCCCAGCATCGACGAGCGGACGACTACGAGCGACGGTTCGAGGAGATCGACCGCCGGCTCGTCCCAACTGCAGATGGACGGCCAGAAGTCTTCGAACGACGTCGACTTCCAGACCGCCCAGCCTCTCTCTCGACTGGTCCTCGATGAGCCGATTCCCAGTCGGTTCAAAATGCCGAACGTGGAGCCATACGACGGCTCCACCGACCCAGTCGACCACCTCGAGAGCTATAAAGCTCTCATGACAATTCAAGGGGCAACCGACGCTCTTTTTTGCATCGGCTTCCCCGCCACACTTCGCAAGGCTGCCAGGGCTTGGTACTCCGGTCTTCGATCGGGCAGTATCCATTCCTTCGCGCAGCTCGAGCACTCGTTCGTGGCCCATTTAGCACCAGCCGAAAGCCGCCGCGAACGTTGGATAGCCTTTTCTCCCTCAAGCAGGGGGAAAACGAGACGCTCCGACACTTCGTGGCGCGATTCAACGCGGCCACGCTCGAGGTCCGGGACCTCAACGAAGACATGGCAGTTTCAGCCATGAAGCGGGGCCTGAGGTCGTCCCGATTTACTTATTCTCTGGACAAGACCCTCCCCCGACATACGCCGAGCTACTGGAGCGCGCATACAAGTATATGCGCGCGGATGAAGGAGCGTCCGACCGACGCTTGGTCGAGCCCAGGGGTCCGAAGGAGAACGAAGAAAAGGTCGGGAGCTCGCCGAACCAAGCAGGCCCCCGGCCGATAGTCGGCTTTCTCCACCCCGACAGATCCAAAAATCACCCCGCCGACAGACTCCGAGGTCGGTGCGTCCCAGGTATGACTCCTACACTCCTCTCTCCGCTCTCCGTGCGCAGATCTTGATGGAGATCGAAGGGGAAGAATACCTGCGACGGCCTCCGCCTTGAAGGCAAAGGGCCTCGACCATCGGAAGTACTGCCGGTTCCATCGGAGCCACGGCCACGACACCGAGCGATGCATCCAGTTGAAGGATGAGATCGAAAATCTCATCCGCCGGGGGTATCTCGGCAAGTTTCGAAAGGGTCCGCCGACCCGACCGACTGCCGATCGACGCCCCCAGCCGACTGAAGAGGCACCGACTAACCAGCCGACGGCTGGAGTCATCAACATGATCTCCAAGCGGCTGGGATCGGGGACGTCTACAGGGGGGAGCCGACGAAAAAGCCGCGCCCGGACGACGTGATTACCTTCTCAGAAGACGACGTTCGGGGCATCCAGACTCCCCACGACGACGCTGTTGTTGTGTGGGACAATAGCCAATTATGATGTAAAACGAATTTTTGTTGATAATGGAAGTTCGACAAATGTTTTTTTTACTCGACCTTTCCCGAATGCGACTACCGACTGATCGACTTAGTGGGGTCTCCACCCCTTGATCGGCTTTGTCGGAGACACCGTCACGACAGAAGGAGAAATCACCCTGCCCGTGACGGTCGGTACCGAACCACGGCAAAGAACGGTCTCCCTCATTTTCGCGGTCGTCCAAGTTCCTTCGGCCTACAATGCCATACTCGGGCGACCCGGACTGAACGCCCTCAGGGCGATCGTCTCGACGTACCATCTCCTTGTTCGATTCCCGACCAAAAACGGAGTCGGGGAGATGCGCGGAGATCAACAGCTCGCCCGACGATGCTTCCAAATCTCCGCCCAAAGCGACGAGACAAAGGATCCCCTGACAATCGACAAACTGGATCAACGGGAGGAGGAAGAGCGGGGTTCGCCGGCCGAGCAGCTCGAGGCGATCCCGGTAGGAGAAAATCCCGACAGAAAAGTTTGGGTCGGGTCTCAATTGCCCGACACCGAACGACACCGACTGGCGGAGTTGCTGACGGCCAACGACGACATATTCGCATGGTCGGCAGCAGATATGTCGGGCATCCCTCCAGAAACAATTACTCACCGACTCGACATCGACCCGACAATGAAGCCGGTGAGGCAGAAGAAAAGGTCCTTCGCCCCAGAAAGGCAGAAGGCCATTGACGAAGAAGTGGACAAGCTGCTCGAAGCAGGCTTCATTCGGGAATCCACGTATCCCGATTGGCTCGCCAATGTCGTCATGGTCAAGAAAGCCAACGGGAAATGGAGGATCTGCATCGACTATACCGACCTCAACCGAGCATGCCCGAAGGATAGCTTTCCACTCCCGAAGATCGACCAGCTGGTGGATGCGACGTCCGGATTTCGGCTGCTCAGCTTCATGGACGCCTTCGCCGGGTACAATCAGATCCGGATGGCGCCTGAAGACGAGGAGCACACCGCGTTCGTGACCCCCAAGGGCCTCTACTGTTATCGGGTGATGCCCTTTGGATTGAAGAATGCCGGCGCCACCTACCAGCGACTCGTCAATAAGGTCTTCAAAGACCAGATTGGGCGTAACATGGAGGTGTACGTGGACGACATGCTGGTGAAGAGCACGCAGATCCCGGACCATGTTCAGGATCTCGAGGAGACCTTCCGCACCCTTCGACGACACCGAATGAAGCTCAACCCGACCAAATGCGCCTTCGGGGTGACCTCGGGGAAGTTCCTCGGATTCCTCGTTTCTCAGAGAGGGATCGAGGCCAACCCTGAGAAGATAAAGGCGATCCTCGACATGCGTCATCCGAACACCAAGAAGGAGGTCCAACAACTGAACGGAAGAATCGTCGCTCTTAGCCGATTCATTTCCCGATCAGCTGAAAGGTGCCTCCCGTTCTTCAAGACCCTGCGCCAGGCGAACGGTTTCTCTTGGTCGGATGATGCGAACAGGCCTTTGAAGACCTGAAAAGGTACCTGGCTTCCCCGCCGCTGCTCGTAAAGCCGCAGGTCGGGGAGACCTTGTATCTCTACTTGGCCACATCTTCTGAGGCGATCAGTTCGGTGCTCGTTCGGGAAAATGAGTGCCGAACCCATCAGCCCATCTACTACACCAGCAAAGTGCTCCACGGCGCCGAAGCTAGATACTCAGGAGACGGAAAAGATGGTTTTCGCCCTGACCGTCTCCGCGCAGCGGCTCCGACCATACTTCCAGGCCCACGCCATCGTGGTACTCACCAACCAGCCCCTGAGGGCCGTACTGCGCCGACCCGACACATCCGGACGACTCGCTAAGTGGGCAATGAAGCTTAGCGAGTTCGACATTCAGTACCGACCGAGGCCTGCCTTGAAGGCTCAGGTCTTGGCCGACTTCATCGCTGAATGCCCGACGACCGACCGAAGGTCGGGAGCTGAAGGCCCGGGACGAGATTCGGTCTCTGAGCCAGACCCGATCTCCACCTGGGTACTTCACATCGACGGAGCCTCCAACGCTCAGGGAAGCGGGGCCGGGCTCCTGCTCACGAACTCGGATGGGGTAGTCACCGAATACGCCCTCCGGTTCGACTTCAAGGCCTCCAACAATCAAGCCGAATACGAGGCACTCCTCGCGGGCTTGAGGATGGCGAAGGAACGGGCGTCGACAGCCTCCGGGCATTCTCCGACTCTCAGCTGATCATGGGGCAGGTCAAGGGCGACTTCGAGGCGCGAGATCCGACCATGATCAAGTATCTTCAGAAGGTAAAGGATCTCGTGGCCCGCTTCGGGCATTTCGAGATCTCCCACATCCCCAGGACGGAGAACGCCCGTGCCGACGCTCTCTCCAGATTGGCAACGTCGGCCTATGATTCTTTGGGTCGGACGTTTGTCGAAAACCTCCAACAGCCGAGCATCGATCGGGTCGAAGAAGTACAGCAGCTAACGTCTGAACCAAGTTGGATGGACCCGATCGTCCGGTACCTGTCCGACGGGACCAGTCCCGAAGATCCCGCGGAGGCCAAGCGACTCCGATGGTCGGCGTCACAATATGTGATCATGGACGGCCGACTCTACAAGAGGTCGTTCTCCCTCCCTCTGCTCAGGTGCTTGGGACCGACCGACGCTGACTACGCCCTCCGAGAGGTTCACGAAGGAATTTGTGGGAATCACTTGGGGGGCAAGTCCTTAGCCTTCAAGGTCTTACGACAGGGCTACTACTGGCCGACCATGAGGAAGGATGCGGCAGAGTTGGTCCGAAGGTGCGAGCCATGTCAGAAGTATGCCAATATTCAGCACCAACCGGCCAGCCAAATCACTCCCATTGTCGCTCCATGGCCCTTCGCTCAGTGGGGAGTCGATATTCTCGGCCCCTTCCCACCGGCGTCGGGCCAAAGGAAGTTCATCGTTGTCGCCATCGACTACTTCATGAAGTGGGTCGAGGCCGAGCCCTTGGCGCAGATCACCGAGCGGAAGATGGAGGACTTCGTCCAAAAGTCCATCATCTTCAGGTTCGGATTGCCGCACACCATCATCACCGACAACGGACGGCAATTCGACAACCAAGACTTCAAGGACTTCTGCGCCAGGTTCCACATTCGTCATCGACTAATTCAGTCAGGGCACCCACAATCCAACGGCGAGGTTGAGGTGACGAACCGAACCCTGCTCCATGGACTCAAGACCCGACTGAACGAAGCCAAAGGCCTCTGGGTCGACGAGCTGGGCTCCGTCCTGTGGGCTTACCGAACGACCCCCCGCGTCCCAACCGGAGAGTCGCCGTTCAGTTTGGCCTACGGGACAGAAGCCATGATCCCGCTCGAGATTGGCCTGCCATCTTCAAGGGTCGAGCAGTACCGCGAGCCGGACAACTCCGAAAGCTGGAGGGCCGACCTAGATCTTCTCCCCGAACTGCGAGATGAGGCTCAAATCCGAATGGCCTCATACCGACAGAGGGTCGCCCGGTACTACAACGCCAAGGTCAGACCAAAGCTCTTTAAACCTGGCGACCTAGTCTTGAGGAAGGCGGAGGTGTCGAACCCTTGGACCAAGGGAAGTTGGCTCCCAACTGGGAAGGACCCTACAAGGTTGCTGACACCTTCGGGCCGAGGGCCTACCGGCTGGAGACCCTTGAGGGGAAACCCATTCCCCGGACTTGGAACGCCGACAACTTGAAGCTGTATTACCAGTGAATTCTGTAATTCAATCTCGGAATACAAGTTCAGTTTGAAAAATCGGAGTTCTAACTCTTCGACTACTGATCGGCGCTCAGCCCCGACGCATCGACGCGGACCTGGCACCGACGACACATCGGCCCCTTACACGGACCGATGCATCTACGATGACGGGAGTTCATACTCCTTCTACGGTCGAATTTTCGGGCAGAATCCATCGGCCGACTGGCCGATCGGGCCCCGACCGAAGAAAGGCTAAAAGCCCACGCGGCTATTGCCGCGACTTCCGACCAGGCTACGGCCGGTCGAGGGATATTCGGCTTACCACCGTCTATCATATGACGCGACCTTAGTCGCACCCACTACTCGCCGACCGACCTACGGCCGGCTGAACGACACTCGGCTTGCCACCGTCTGTCAAAGACATGAAACCCGACGCAAGAGCATGGGGACCCGACTTACTATCATGCCCCCGACACTGCGCCGGATGATGACGACTAAGTGCATCTACGGAGGTCCGGCTGCCGAACCTTTACTAGGTTCGGTCGGCTCCCTACTTGACAGATGCGCCCGAATGGCGACTACAATTATTGGAAACCGACCTAAAGTCGGGACACAAGCTACTTCGGAACTGTGCAAGCCGGTTAAGTCCTACCGACTTACCCGAGTTGGCGACTTCTCTAAGTTGGTGACTAGGGTTCGACATTACAGCGATAAGAAACATTACAAACAAGAAGGAAAAGAGAAGACAATTTCATTCATTGATTAAAAGAAATTACAAAGTCGGGCCGAAGCCGATTACATGTATTTTCAAGAAGAAACAAAAGGAAGACAGTCGGCTGGACCGATCATTCGTCCTGGATAATCTCTTCGACCGACGGAGGATCGGGAAGAATCGGCGTCTCGACCATGAGCGGCGCTGGGTCGACGGCAGAAGGATGTCCTTCAGTCGGCAAGGGACCTCCGGTCGGCTCCTGCTCCGGGACGGCTTCCTCCGCTGGGATGACGCCTCCCGACGGTGGTCGGCCTCCTCTTCGGTTCCCTCCTCTTCGGCGAGTAGCGGGGCGACTCGGCTGACGTCCACCTCCGGGTACAAGGCATGGACGGCATCCCGACCGTCCTCGAACCCGACCCGGTAGGAGGCGAAGCCCGACTCGAGCATCTCCTCCTTGTACCGGTCGGAGGCCCGGAAGTCCTCAACCGCACGATCGGCCGACTCCCTCGCCGACCGTACCTCGTCCTCAGTATGGGCCAGCTCCTCCCTCGCCAACTCCGCCTCGGCCCTGGCAATTTCGGCGTCGATTTGGGCGATGGACAAATCCTCTTCGGTTTCCGCGAGCTTCCCCAGGCTGGCCCGAAGTTGCTCGCGTTCCCCTTGGAGTTCGGAGGTGGCACTGTCCCGTTCGCGTCGAAGACGACGCACGACCCGACCTTTGTGCTTGGCCTCCTTCTTGGCCGACTTCAGTTCGGCCATAAGCCGGGAGACCTCGTCCGTCAACTTGGCCTCCCGGTCGACCGACTCCTGCAGTTGGTCGACCAGCATCGCTCTTTCGGCCTCGGCCGCCGCCGACCTTTCCTTGAAGGCTGCCCGAACGTCGCCGAACCTTCGGTATCCGGCCTCCAACTCGGACATGGTGAAGATCAACTGCCGACGGAAAAAAGCTTTGTCAGAATTATGTGGCAAGCGAAAATTCTTCTAAGGAAAAAGGTGACGCGAAGCTTACCTCCACCATCGACGGGTAGAACCGCGACAGCATCTCGGTCACCTGCCGAGACCGCAACGACTGAACGTCGGTAGGGAGGAGGATCCCCTGGCACAACCTCCTCGCAAGGTTGTGGTCGGCCAAGGCCGACGCACCCTCAGGGTAGTATGCGCTGGGGGGCATTGATCTCTCCTCCTCCGAGGGCTCCATCGGGGCTTTCCCCCGATCAGCTGCCCCGACCGACGGGGCTGGCAGCGATGGGACGCTGGAGTTCGACCCGGCGCCCCCCGTTGCGCCAGCGGACGCCTCCGGACGATGTTCGGCTTCCCGAACGACATCCGGCTCCACCCGCGGCGGCGAAACCGCCGACACTCCTTCGGCCACTTCCTCGGTCGGCCTCTCCTCGACTCGGACAGTCGGAGCCGCGAGGGCTATGATCGGCTCCGACCCCTCGGTCGCCGACGCCTCCACGGTCGGCGGGACTGGGGCTGGTCTCTTGGAAGGGCGCGAAGGGCCAGCCCCCGACGCTGGCCTCTTCCTCGCGGCGGCAAACTGACGAATTTCGGCGTCGGTCGGCCTCATCCTCGGCGGTGTCCCTGCAAAACCTACCAATGTCAAAGGCCGGACCAGAACTACCCTAAAGCCGAACAAAAAGAAAAGCTGGGGGATCGGGCGATACCTATTCGGGGGACCAGACTCAGGCCGGCATCATAGAGAGCTTGCTCGGTAACAAGCTCCCTCTGCTTCGGGACCGACATGTCTTTGAGTCGGTGGAAGTCCTCCCGGTCGTCCACGTCGACCCGACTGTTGTCGTTGGCCTCAGTTCGGGGTACACCCCAGCGAGAAGGAAAGCCCCAAGAGGAGGAAGAGGAAACAAAGAAGAACTGGTTCTTCCATCCATGAATGGACGATGGAAGACCGGTTATGAAGGCAAGACCCTTCCGGGGGTTGAAGAGCCACCACCCTCGGGCTTTAGGGTGGGGTCGGAGCACAAAGAAGGCCCGGAAGAGGGAAACGCGGGGGTTGGTCGGCAAGAGCTGACACAACAGCGCGAAAGAAATGATTAGCCGGACAGAGTTCGGCGCCAGTTGCGCCGGACAGAGTCCGTAGTAATCAAGCAGATTCCGGACGAACTCCGGAATCGGAAGTCGAAGACCCGCACGAAGGTCCTCAACATACAGCGCCAGGTCGCCGGCGGAGGGTTGTTGACCCGACCGCCGGCCCCTGGAGCAGAGAGCCGAAACTGCTCCGGGATGCGATAGTGCTCCCGAAGCTGATCGACGTTCGGCCCCGAAAGCGAGGAGGCCTCATCTTCCGGAGCCGATCGGGTGTCGTCGGTCGGGTTCCCCGACCGAGCTCCCTGAGTCGGTTTCCTGGTCATTGTGCAGGACCGAAAGAAGAGAAGAAGAAAGAAGAAGAAGGGGAAGGAGGACCACGAACCCGATGGACCCTCCGGAAGTAGAGAAGAGCTCTGCCCGCGACGACCGAGAAATCGCCCGGACAGAGTTTCCCCAGCAAATGGCAAATGTGGGTCAGGGTCCGGGAGGTCCTATATATATAGGGCCGACCGACGGCCGAGATGCTCCCGCGCCGACCAAAGTCCTCCAGATGCGCGACGCGTGGCGCCCGCCGGTTGGCTGAGGATTCGGCGCGCTTCGCCCGGGACGCCCGCACCGCCCCATTAAATGCCGGAGCGGACGCCGGCCAACCACCATGACACGCGGCGCGCGGGGGTTGGCTCCGCAGTCGGCCGCCCGCGCCGGTCCGCGTTCCCGATGGGACGCCTCACCCGCGATCGGCGCCGAATATCCGATCGACTGACGCCGTATCGTCCGGCACCCGATCTTCTGACACCGACGTGACGACTGACGACGACAAGACGCGGCGTCTGACACCGGACGCCGGCGCGACTTCTGGCATCGACTAGACGTTCGGATCACTTGGGATTCGTGAGATGTCAGACAACGGATCAGCCGGCGGTACGGTCGGATCTGCACATGCGACAAATCCACTCCCAGTCGCCCGGTCTTGCTACCCGAATGAAGGCATCGGCCAGCTCTCCACCCGACTTAGGAGTGGAGGGGGGCAACTGTTGGGGGATACCCACCGACCGACCGACCGACTATCGGAGGGCCCGACCGGCTGGCGGCCCGACCGACCGACCGACTATCGGAGGGCCGACCGGCTGGCAGCCCGACCGACTAACCAACGGCCCGACGGACGACTCTGACTGGCCGATCGTAAGTCGGGCGACAGGCCGACGGACGCCATCAGCGGCTAACTGCGGCCATTCCACGGTCCATTCCCGACCGACTAAACCCAGAGATCCGGTAGCCGACCCACACGAAGCTCGCCGACCGACGGAGGAGTCCGACGCCACTCTGCTGGCCACCGACCTTGGGTCGGCCGACTCCACCAACCACCGTACGGCCGCCGGACGCTGTCAGCTCTGACACGGACATGCGGCACAGTTACCTAGGGGCATTGTCCCGCCGAGAGCCGGGTCAACCCTGGTGATTAGACGGATACACGGCGATATGACGTTTTCACGGCGGTTCTGACAGCCTACAGTGAGTTGACAGTTCCTCACTTGTCCGCGCCATTAATGACGGCGCCATACCGTGCTCCACTATATATACCGGGGAAGGCAACAGTGCAAAGGATCGATCCGTCCGTCTCTCCCACATACGCAGGCTCGCTCCTCCCTCTCTCTCTTCCTCTCTCTTTTTCAGAGCTCTCTGTCTGCATTTCACTGTTGCCCAGTCACCTCTCTGACTTGACCGTCGGAGGGTCCCCGTCGGAGCCGCCTCCGATCAGTGCGGACTTCCTTTTGCAGGTGCACGCTTCCCGATGATCGGGCGACGAGGCGATTGGCCGCAACAAGAATCACCCTCAAGCCATAACTAGTTTGCCTGATATTGGAGAATGGAGTGCAGCGAGCAGCCCGAGTTGCCACCACTTCCACAAAGAGGACTGAGCATGGAGGCAATGCAATGCCCCCAGCTCTCAACAGCCAAGCCTGAGCAACCCGAATTACTTATCCAGCTGCAATGGACATCGGTTTACAATGGAAGATCCAGACAAGCCATCGTTGAGCTGCTTAAATCTCTCAACAGCTGGACGTAGCTCGCGTGGCCCCTCCCGGAACTGCATGGAGACTTCATCCCTCACAGTCTTCAGAAAGTGTAGGGGCTTGATTATGGATGATAACGACATGTTATCAATTTTCTTTTAAGATCCATTTGAGTATATCAGATTATGAAATAATTTGATAATTTTTAAAAATTATTTATTTAAAAAAATAATTATAAAAAAAATAATTTTTACTATATTTGTGAAAAAATTACTTCAAAAATGGATGCCGGAAAAAGATTACTATGTTTGATTAGAGGTAAATCTATGCAGAAATATGATCAAATTTATAAATATACCTTTCAATGTAAAATAATTTTTTAATACTAAAATAGCAGTAATTATAATCTTCAATTATTTTTTATATAATGACTATAATCAGATAATTTTTTACATAATGTCATCTCCATTATTTTTTTTTATAAAATTTTTTTATTAAATAAATTTAGAAAGATATCTAAATAAATTTAATAATTATATATACAGCTTTATTGGAGATATTTTTATCAAGTATGGATTACCGCTGCTTAGGAATTTATCAAATATCAATCCTTCATGGTATTTATTTTAACTCCTCTCTCCTGAAAATAAACTAGGAGTCCATCAATTTATTTACCATCTCTTTTTCTTTTTTTTTTCATACTAAATATGATAATCTAATATGAAAATTATTTTTTCATATCAGATTACTCTCAATCAAACAGCCCAATCTGGACCTGCGTATATTCCCTCCCTCTACTCTTTATTTTTACTCGGTGGCTCACGCTACCAACTGTAATACGCCCCTTATCTGACGAGATCTTTCCATGTGGCTAGCCTACAAGGAAAGGATAATGGCGTGGTGCGGCCCTCCTTGTCGCAGCTCGCTCCCACTACTTATGCAGCAATTTGTATCAAGTATATTTGGGTACTCGAAATTTAAGATCGTGAACAGGCCACCTACAGAACAGCATCCTAAGTAGCCCGCCGTTGTAGTCAATATCGTGTGCCTTCTCTGCGCCAGCATAGTTACCGGCCTGGCCAATGGAGCCACAATAGGTCCTTCGCACTATTAAACCAAGACCCAAGGCAGGTCATCCAGAAGGAAAGTCCCGATTGCACGTCAAGACCCAAGCTGCAGACGGGACAATTCCTGCCCGGCAGGCGGCAACAGATAGTCCAAATTCACCGCAACGTCTTTCCACCTTCCACGAAAGGAGCGCGTGCATGAAGCGTGACTCGATGGCACCGCCCAGGAGCCACTCAAATAAGGGAACATTATCCACACCAACCCATTAGATTAACTCAAGGCCTTAGAGAGACACGACTTTCCCAAACGTCCAAGTTCAATGGAGGCTATCCGTTGTCTAAGTCCATCATCTCTTCCATCTCACCCATTCCTCAACAACCATGCAACCCAACCAAGAAGAGGCACGCAGCTGCTCGTCCCCATAAGAACGCCCAAACAAGGATATCCTCTACGTTCCCATTCTACAGTTCAGACTCAAGCTCTCAACAATGTCCTCGGTGTAGCTGCCAAATCCCCAGCAGGCGGAGGGGATATCTCAGTCCTTATCCCAATCAGGTAAGCTCAGCCCTGCATTGCACCATGGTTAGCGATACAATTAAAAATATATAATGCGGCCATGAAACTAAGCGCCATTGTACGAAACCCTGATTTGGCTAAAATGCTAAATAAACTTCAGGACCTCTTTTTCTGAACTATTTTACTGCAGCATTATAATAGTGACCTTATATCTCTATATATGGTATTTTGATAATAATATTACAGGCCGAATATGATAAAGTTAAAATTTCTAGATTTGCATTAGTACAAAAATAACAGCCATCATTAAACTGGAACTAAGAGCTGCTACTATCTCCTTACTGGGACAGAAAATTATCATGCCGATGTCATTGGACTGCTTTCAATCGAACAGCAATTGAAACAAACCCAATGTTTTTATTTTTCTTTTTTGATTTTTTATGTGCTATAAAGCTTTTCCAACTCCTCGTATGATGGAGATCTTGTGTCTGTCTCTGCAGTGCAGTGATGTTATTTATGTACTGGATTACTAATTTTGTTGTGCCGGGGATAATAAGCAAAGACTTTCCGCCAGCAGCTTCAGAAGAAGAGAAGGCATCAGAACAAGAAGCAGAAAAGCAAACCCGAAGATAAAGAAGGGCCAAATTAAGAAAACAACCAGTCCGAGATAAATTTTTAATTCCACGCGCTCTAAACTATCTGTCAGTTATGATATTATCATAAGTGTATGATTCTGTAATCAAAATTCCAGAAGCCTCAATAATAGAAATGACTTCAACAGCTTTAACCATGCTGCAGCATTCCAACTTCCGATAGCTTTGGGTAGAATTTGAAGAGTTTTTCTTGTGATAGTCTTCTGTTCTGACCTTTGAGTAGGATCACCTACCACAAGGGCAGGGTCCAGCAGTGGCAAACACTGATGGATAAGGCAGCATCCGTTACCTGCCCAAGCCTGTCAAAAATAGATGCACACCAACTACTGGGTATGTGTAGCCAAAATTGGTTTGAGAGGAATTTCACAACTTGCGGTAACCAGCAACAAAGACACGTTAGTGGTAACGCAGGACAACAGCATGGTCAGATAGCCAAATTAACCCACTGACTGGAATGCAGAAGCTTTGCTGAGGAAGAACATACCGACGGTACATATTTTTTTTATAAAAAACCTACAGGACATATTAAACTGGCTTTGTTGAGCTCTTCATTTTCCTTTTCTTTAATTGATTGGATCAATAAATTAAACCAAAGCATTCATATGTTATTTACAAAATTCCTTTTTTATGCTCTATGAAATGCAAACTTATGAAAGGTATAATCTTTACACAATCGTCCAGCCACTGTCGTCCAAAGTAGCTGGAGCAGAATTAGATGGTATTGCTTTGGATTTTGGATTCTTCTTAGGAAACAGAGATGCCTTTTTCTCAAACAGTTGAGACAATACATGCTTATGTTTTTCCTCTGATTTCTTCTCATCCTTCGAGGATCTCTTCCATAATGGTTGCCTGTCTTTGCCAACAAAATTCAGGCCAAATTTCTTTAAACTGCTTTTTGGTTCTACTGGTGTTGTTTCATCTGGCTGCTCCATGATCATGAAGGCTTCTTCCGGATGGACTATTATTGCCTCTATGGTTTCATAGACCTCAAAGAAACATTTGAAATAATTGGTTATTTGAAAACAAAATGAGAGTTGTTAAGATGAAACAATCAATCTAAACCACATCAACACCAAGGACTTGCACTCCTCAAGACTGTAAAATAGGTTTTCAGTTAAAATCCAGCATACCTTACACAGATCATCTAACTTCTCCTCTGACATGCCGCTTTGGTAAGTTGCAATAACATAAACTTTGCACTCGTAGAACAGTTTTGACAAGTTACCATCCAGAGGAAGTGCGGCTTCTGCTATCAGAAAGCCAGCACAGAGCTGAATATTGTCAAACAAGGATACTGTCAGTTCCATTTTTAACATAGATTTCAAGCTGCACAATTAACTAGCTTCACCAAAAAAAAAAAAAAAAAAGACTATTAGAATCACAACAAAAATCTCATTTACCACAAAATACTTATAAACCACTTCATTTCCTAAATGAAGGTACATGGTTTCAGGAATGGCTATGCCACAATTATAATGAAGAACTTGTATTCTTCTATTACCTGCTACATTGGACAGCAAACGCAATGTAGCTTAAACGTCTAACAATTCCTTTTTCCGAGTATATCACCATTTGTACTTAAAACCGGCCAATGCTTCCTTGCTACCATCGATTAAGTTAGATATGATGCACCAATTTCAAGCTAGTTGGCCCCTTGTAGACCATGACTTACCCTAAAAAGATCATGGTAACTTCGTTACAGGGATTCAGTTCGTAGTGGCAATTTGCTTATGGTAATTTTCATGTATTATTATATTTACTTGTCCTGTTCAAAACCAATGCTACTGGAAAGTGGAAACTGATGTGAACTGAGTACAGGATCATAGAGCACACATAATTATTTCAAGAATTGTAAGGAGAGAATAAAGAAAATTTTCACAGAAAGTAGGAAAGATAACAAGAAGTAACTTTAGCTTGAGAAATTCACATGACAATAACTACATGGAATCTAACACTGAAGATTATTATTTTTATAGTCAGATAGAAATCATGATAAGGAAGTGGAACTAAAAGAAGTATGAGGTATAACTGGCGTGAGAAAAAACACACACGGAGAAGGGGAAAACTGAATAGATAGGACTTACCACAGAGACAAAGAGCTGCTCAAAGAGCTCAGATGGTGGAATGTCCTCCAAGGTGGTTAAGATGCTTTCACTTCAAAATCAAATGGTTTAGACATTATTTCTCAAACAATATTCAAGTAAATATAAATCCCATAAACAAGATTCTGTACTTACACTGCCAAATCCTCATCAAAAAGTGGAGTTTGCTTGACGGCAGGCAATGCTTTGGCAGTTTCCCATAGTTCACGCCACAAATTACCTACAATTGACTAAGGACGTTTTCACAAGAATAGCCTGTGTACATAGTCAACAACTAACCTAGATCTTCATGAATGCAGTTTACTATGAGACAGACAAACAGAAGGCAAGGAATCACTCTTTTTCCTCTTCCTTTCAGGGAAAAGGGCTGCTATAATTAATCTTAGATTTCACAAGATCATTTTTCCTCAATTAGATGAGAATATGTGATTCTCATAAGTGATTGTGTAACAATAACTATCACTAATGCAATAAGTTTAACGTCAAAGGGAGAAAGACACCTTCTTTTTGCATCCTTCCACTTAGCCGACCTCGTCTAGATGAGCCTTCTCCATCAACTGAATCATTAGCCTGACCATCTGACTCCATTTCCATCCAGTCTGGAGGAGAGTACCATCTTATAAAGTCTTCCAGAATACATCCAGGATTTGCAGCCTGATAGATGATATATATTTACTCCACCCAGAAAGAAAAACTAACTACAGAACATTAATGCATTGCTGAAAATGATTTTGGACTTGCCTTGAAAGCTTGCATGTCAGAGAGGAGTTTAGAGCACCCAGCACCAACACTGAGCATTTAGAAGAACAATAAACTATTTAAATTGATTTCAGTAATGAATGTAAGCAAGATGTCTATTTACCATAAAAAACTAATAATGGTAAAGAAAATTGTGTGGAATCATTTGCTTACAGTCATGCTATTTCAGATATCATGTCTGAGTAAGTGCCACCAGGTTCATCATATTATTGCTCACCATGTAGCTGTTTGTCTTATATCCACCATTGATGGAGTTTGTATATTTGTATGGATACATGTAGACAATGTCATATTAAGTGGTCTCAATATTACACGCACTTTTTAGAGTTAACAGAGAGTATTTTTAGGTGATTAATTATTTCTAAATATTATGTATTTCCGAATTATATATTTCTAAATTACAATTTATCTGATTACACTTACCCATTGAATAATTAATATAAAGTCAATCTTGAGGAAAAAGTTCATAGTTAGTTCTTCGGATAAAATCAATCCCATGAGATGGCCAACATGCGTCTGGTGGAAGTATAGAATTCTGGATGACTCATCATCTTTCAATCGAAGTCTCTAACCATCCAAATGGGGGTCCAAACAGAACTTAGTATCTTTAAGGCATCAACATTTGTTCTATGAAATTAACAAAAGATAGAATCTTTAAAAATTTAAGACCCCTCTTTCTAGTGGGTGTGATGCTCATGGTGTATTTGTGAATGTCATGTTTTGTACAATCAGTGTGATATGCATTAAATTTTTCCACAATCATACTTCATTCTCCATCACTTTCCCATCAACAGGTTCATCTTATATGGCTCCTTAAATATACTCGGTCCTTTTCCTACCCACACATCCATCTCAGCACATCTAAGATGTTACAAATGCACTTGGACCCGGATTCGGCAGAAAAGTATTTATCTTTATTGAAGAAGGCTAACTTTGTAACCTCTTACAGCACATGCAAAAGAAACCTCTGAAACCTTCAATTAGACATAAATATTATACTAATGAAATTCAGTTGGTAGGATTGCAGCTGCACATACACATGATGTGTCTGTACCTTGTATCCATTCACATAGACACTATAGACAGTTTTATTTACGGAAAAAATATAACTACATGTGTACTTACTTGCATTTTTTTGAAGGCTGTTACTTGTTAGTATTACCTGGTCACAAGAGTTTATACCTCTGTGTGCATGTACATGCATGCATGTATCATATGACCTTACCAAACTTTCCAGAGCAGGTAAATGTGAAATCTTCTTCACCCTCACCCCTTAGAAATATTCCAATCTCCCAATTGAGACTAAAATTTCACAAATCACTTTGCCAGCTAGATCCAGTGATAGGAAGCCTGATAAGTGGCTTTCAGCTTCACTGAGTACATTGTTGATTCAAGAGTTTTGCATCTATATCCAAGATGGTAACCATGCAACTATTGACAGCATTTGTGATCATTCCATCATGACCGTAAGGAGGTCCACATGTTTCCGCCTAGCTTTTGATCCTCCTCAGCATATTTACCATCTTTTTCAAGCTCATTTTGAGAACTGCAATCAAGTTTGGTTCACAGCTAGCTATATGCAGAAAGCACCATGTTTGTCCTCTCTTTCACTCATAATTAACAATCCTCTATGCTTTCTCCAACTTCTCCCTTCATGAATGGAAATATGAAGGAGCATGCCCAAGAAAGGATAAATAAACATTTAGCTCCAATACACCAGATACATACTCTTATGGACTACAAATATATAGTGTTTTTTTGTAAGAGATTGCTGAGACATATTCATATCCTTCAAGATTTGTATGCCAAAATGCCTAATCATCACACTATTATCCCATTAGTAGATTTACAAAAAAAGAAAGAAAGAAAGAAAGAATGAATGAATCAGAATCATAAAACGGAAATCTGAGATCATGCTGCCCCAAAAATAAAGGCACATCCAAAGTGGAACGTGTTAAATCAACCACACCGCTCCATATTTGGCAAAAATCTAATGTTTGATCTAACTTGGATCTAGAAAGGATATGAAAAGTTTATTATTTCATAATTGGGCAGTATGATGATATTGTGGTCTTTATTAGCTAACTGGAATTAGCAACATACAGACCTCCCAGTACGCAGCACAAAATCCTCTGTTTCTTTGATAAGTTCTTCTGTTAGAACTGGACCCTCCTGCAAATGAATGTCAGCATGTAGATTAAAATATCATTTGAAAATTTCAAATCAACATATTCTAAGTTTTCAAGGAATAAATTACCAGAAATTTAGTGACCAATATCATACCTGCGTAACTGGGGAGTATACAGGTTCATCAGTTTCTAACATAGTTAAATTTTCAGATGGATGAATAGCACCAAGTCTAAGAACAGACTCTCCCTTGCAGGTTCTAGCATAAATATTATGACTTGGAGACAGTTTTACTGGAAGATCAGATGAATCTCTACCGTCAAGACTGGCTTCTTTCAGTATAGAATCCAGTGACTCTTTGGCAATAGTTCGGCACCGTTTCCTGGCAATACAACAATTAATAACTTGTAACTTCTGATGCAGGAGACAGGAATTCAAGTCAGGATCTGCATCTAATGGCACTCGAGGCACCGGTTGTCCTTCTGACCAAAATTTCCTCAGCTGCGGGTACAAAGAAGACAGTTATGGCCAAGAATAGAATGCAAAAGTTTCTTGCAAGTTTATTAATTATAAAGGGAAAAATATATGAAAAATGCTATCAATTTTACAGTACATGAAAAAAGCCATCTACTTACTTCGACAATTACACACCGCCAAAATGATGCCATTTTTTGCAGGGATTTAAAGCCCCCAATAATTTGAGAAAGTCGGACAACAAAACTTTCGGGTGGTGCACCATGGAGATCCTTAAGCAAACTGGTTGTATGAAGAATCTCTAAGCTAGAACCATTGTTCCTCAGGGGAAAGTGTTCCTCTGCGAGTGTCTTGCAAATATTACAATTAAGCAAAGGATCATAATGTGACACACTCACACTGCAAAACTTTTAGGTGTACTAAAATTGCAGTACAGGAAAGTAGATCATTACTGTCATGAACCTACCTGACTCGAACAGAGAACATATCAAAGAATGGAATTCCTCATCACACTCTTCCTTTTCACGAAGAACTAATGACTTGACGATGGACAAGCTTAAGCCAGTTTTCTCTTTGATCGGTAAAGGATCTCCAACAAGTGTCGAAAGATCATTAATAGATTTAAATTTTTTTCCACTCCTACAGGGGAAGTAGCATGAAACATCAAGACTTGCATAAGAGAGTAAATTTTATAAAATAATAGAGATTTGAAAGATGCAAAAAAGTCTTGGAAAACTTAGATGTTTCTGGATGTGCAAGAGATAAAGATTAGAAGACCAGATCATGATGTCTACATATTATTAGTACTTGGCATGGGAATTATGGCATGAAAATTAACATTATAACCATCATTGAACACTAAAGATCAGTTGGTAATGGTAAAAAGGAAAAGTTCACACCAACACTAGGGAAATGTTTCACTTACCACATCTGGTGGATGCCAGATCTCCTAAACCTTGTAATCATTAACAATCTTTAACTTTTCCAAATCCTTCTAAACCTTGGTTATGCTAACAACTTTCATTCAGATTTCATCCTTATTATAAGATCCAGACTTGTTGACTATGAAAAACTTTCAAAGTATTTTACTTGTCGTTTGTTAATCTTACTACTCTTTACAACATGCTACCTTTTGTCCCTTTCTCATCATTTTTAGCTGGAAAAAAATCTTTCTCATCCTTAATGGCAGTAGTGAAGATTAGAAAATAATGCAAACATCACATTACTTGCTGGCCTTATTCCCCTTATCTAAGTTTCTTTTTTCTTTTTAACCCTCTATAGTTTTATTTGCACTATTTAAAGCAAGAGTGAATTTTCGTTGAGCCTCCATACTCAATGAACATATCTTTTCTCTCATTATTGTTGACGTTTTGTCCAGTCTGTAGATAGGACTTTCAAATCCTATTAGGAGAAATAATGGTGAAGAACTGCAAGCCAACTTGAGTAGAAGCAAATGATATTTGGGATGGTTGAGTGCAAATTAAAAACTAAGAGTTAAAATTCCATACCATAACATTTCACTTGTATTAATATGTATCAAAGCAAAATGGGTTGACACACACCTATATGCTCTGATGCATACCAGTACATAGTATATATATATATGCACTGTTGTGCCATGTCAATAACCTATAAACATGGTGCGCATGGTAGATACCTTATGATATAGATGGGCACCTAAATTCTTGTCTAAATTAATGCAATCCTGTTTATTTTGTTCAAGAGACCTGTTAAAAAAGTTGCAGAGGATGTACAGCATGGTATTTTTCTTCCTATGTGGTTGGAGGATGTGTGCGTGTGTGTGTGATGAGTGTTTTGAAGGTTGAAAACCCGATAACACGTACTTTGTACAGCTTACTGCATTATTAAATTTAAAAATTGAAAAAGCTATCTCAAGTTTTACAGTATCCTTGCATGGGATTTTTGTTCAAGGTTTCAGCATAAACTATAGAGCTATGGCATGCAGTCCAGTCTCTTGTAAATCAACATTACTCAGTTAAGTAACCATCATATCCTCATCTTCCTCATGACATAGCATCATCAAGAGGCAGAGGCTAGCAAAGTATTACATGTTCATATCTGTGCCAGAAGAGTCAATGAATGCTGTATATCCATCTATTGTTTTCTTTTATTTTTCTTTTTGAATGTAAAACTGGGAAAACAAATCAAAATTTCATTAAGAGTTTCTCTCAGGCTGAGATGGCAAGACATTGAATTTAACACGAAGACATAGTACGTAATGCAAAATGCAAATTACCAGAATAAAGAAAGCTAGTAGCAGACACAGGAGAAGGGCACGTTCTGAAAACTTTCAAAGCAAGGTCGCATATCTATCAAAAGAACAGTAGAATTAAGTCATTACATACATGCATACGTGCATGCATTCATACCTGCATACATACATACATAAATACATGCATGCATGCATACATACATACATATATAATTGTTATACCAAAGATATAAATAGTGTAAAAAGTGGTGAAGAAAAAAGGATATCCTCATATCAATCAATATGAATCTTAAGTCAGTTGTTTCCCATTTTCATCTAGTAATTCAGCTAATGGCTACATATTTCACGCTAAATCTTTATAGAATATTCACATTCATTGAGATCAAATCAAGAACATTTTTCAGTAAAAGGAGCTTACTCAACAGCCAGAGCCAGCTGTTTAATTACAGAAGCTGAAGGAATGGCCAATCTTTTTGATGTGTTTGAGCCATCTTTCACTCTGGTGGAGTCTCTTTCTAAAACCTGACAGTGCAAAAAATAACATTCTAAAAGAAGCATTGCTATCCAATGAAGGTTCACTGCTCTAGAGATACAATGAGAGAAATCAACATGGGTAGTTCATCTATAAGCCACCAAAATGAAACAACAATGGCAGAAGCACCACATGATCAGTTGAGCTGCCAACCTGTCAATCATCAAGTTCCCAGATCCATCAGCTTTGCATATAATGTCAAGACTCCAAAGGTTAATGATTATCTATAGGATTAAAGCCAATCCGGCACCTAATGAATATTCACTCAAACAGATGGCAAAATTTTTCCTGTCCCTTTCATTTGTCAAAATGACGTGCATGTCCCCACATGTCCCAATATCTCCAAACTTCAACCCAGTTCTCCACACCCATATCCCCAGCCATCTCTCTCTCTCAACATGGTTGAAACTCACTGCAATCTCCATCCTTAAAATCCATAAGAATGTTTTAGGAGTGTTTTTGTGGATAATATCTATAATTTGGGAGTTCTTTGATTGGCATCTTTCTGACACTTGGTTCCTTGGTTGAGGCTCTGAAGGCATTTGATGGAGTGTCTCCGAGAGACTTTGTTTTGTAGAATAGCTCGATTTTTGGGCATGGTTTGAATGGGAAGTGGGAGAAAGTTATTAAGAAATATGGGGAACTATTATGGGGAATTGAAAATAAGATAATGCAATGCTCAATTCTTTCATTGTGGAAAATATTTTTACCTGCATATCATGTGTTTGATGTATTATTCCTGAGGGATTGGCTGTCTTTGATATACTCAGCTTGAGTAATTAGTTGATTATTGGCATCCGCATTCTGGTTGAGTGGCTTCTTTCGTCCTCCTAATACTGGATTTTGTTTGGTGATAATGGGGCCTGTGATGTTAGTCAAGAGTTGGTTTGACTTTGATGGGATTGGGGCATGTGATCTTTGTTCTATAACAGTCGTAGAATATGGGTGCCAACCATTCAATGAATTGTTCTTAAGAGTTGAGCAATCTTTGTCTTACCAAGGTTAAATGGCTCTTGAGCTGTTCCCACTGGTTCTCACAATTGTTCAAGTAAGGCCAATATTTCAGAAGTATTTGTGCATCCCGTGATGAGTTTTCTAAGGATGTCTTCATTTTTTTCTCCTTTTCTCCTATTCTTTGAGGGTGCTGATGTTTTAATTGTTGACTAGTTTTTTAATATGTTCCCATTGAGTGTGCTTTCTGATATTCAACGGTGTGATATGATTAGATAAATGAAATCGATTTGATCAAAATGTACTCCCCAATCCAACTGTGGAAGGTTAAATTATTTTCTCCCCTCCCCTTGCCCTTTTCTGAAGTTGTTGATAGCTGGTGTGGAATACCAGGAGCGGGACCTTTAAAAGCTTCAACTATTTATTTTTCTGTATTGCATTTAAGAATGCCTGGGAAGCCAATTTATGAAGCCCTCAAACTTTTCCTACTTGGTGATAAAATAGTAGTTCTATCTGCTCCCTGAGTTTGAAGTGCTATCTTCTTTTCCTCCTGCCGATGTCATGATGGTGAAAAAAGGTTGTGCTATGTCAAATTGTTTTATTCTTGGGTTCCATATATCCATAATTTTAACCATTCTCCGTTGAAATTTATGCATAACTATGATATTATATTTGCAAGGGCATGTATATTTCTATTCTATTCTAGTTTCCATGTTGAAAGCCATTAATGTAATGTTTGATTTTGTTAACATATATTAACATTTATATTTTCTTATCAGTTCTGCATATATATTTCTGCATTTAACTTCTAATTCCCTTTATATTTATCCTTTCTATGGATGGTTTTTCCCCTATTGCAATGCTTATCATAGAAATTGTTGCATCTGTTAAATTAACTCAAAGGGAAAGAATTAGGCAAATGAAATTTTGGAGAAAGTCACATAGCATTTAAAAATCTGGACAATTTCTCCGTGGATATCATTATCATTGGACCATGCCTCAAATTGACGTTAGACGTACACAGAAATATTGCTTGAGGATGCTTTTAACGATGATTTATATTTTCTTTTATTTTCCCTCCTATCTTCTTTACAGTCGATGTTTTCTCTTCATTATATTTATAGCTGTTTCCTTGTTCGATAAGGTATAAGCTTCCTTTTTCTGGTATCTTATTAAATAACCATTGGATAAATTTTCTTACTTCTTAGTTTTAAATTTGATATACAAATTCATTTATCCTCCCTTCCTAATTATTCCCTCACAGAGCATATGCTAGTTCTTTTGGATGATTAGGACTTTAACCTTGGTAAAAGTTACCCATGACTTTTGCAGAAAATATGATCGATTGTTTACAGTGACATAAACAGTCATATGATGCCAGAAGTCACTTTTACAATATGTTGTGGTCCCCAAAGTTTATAACCTATCACTAGTAAAAATCCAATAAAGTAGTACAAGTTACCTATGACTTCTGCAAAAATATAGTTAATTACATATGGTGATATTAACAGTTGCAACATGATGTCAGAAGTCACTTTTACAATAACTTGTGGTCTCCGAAATTTTAGAACTGACGCTAGTAAAAGTCCAATAAAGTAGAATCTAGATATCCAATAAAGTAGAGTTTTTGGTCTCTGAACTTCCTTATCTTTCCTAATATTCTTTTTTGAGAATACGGTGGTTATTCACCACCACTTAGGTTTGAACCTGAGACATCTCAGGTAAAGAGGAAGGTACTGACCGGCTGAGCTAACAGCTTTTGGTTACTAAAAATAATCTTCTTTTCAAATGAAAAGGTCACTGGACTCTTAAACAATATCTTCTTGTTCTTAAACACTCACTCATATTGAAAACTTTGTTGACATTTAAAGACCAGTCTTCCAGTTAAGTTTTTGTTAATTTGCAGAATGGCTGCAGCCTTTCTTTCAAATGGGAGTCACAACTCACATTACCTCCACTTTTCTGCATGAAAATTCCAAAATGGAGGCTTGAGAAGCTGAGATCAATCAGAAAAGTTAAGCAGTTATTTAAGATAACTATTGGCACTCCATTTACACCCATGCCCAAAATCCAAACACAGGCATGCATGAATCAAGACATTCACCCACACAATTAGACATATATTCAGTTGTACGCATGATCCTTTTCACAAAAGATCCCGACAAGTCCAAGTATGCCAAACATCAGGGTGACATTCATTCAGCAGCATAGCAGGGTCCAACATCAGTTAACTCTATGTCACAGTAACCAAACCCTTCTGGTAATCATATTTTGAAATAGTGTGGCAAAGAAATCAAATGGCCTTTTCGATGGAGTTTAATAGCACTATTTTCATAAGGTCATCTTGCTTGAAAAACTATCACACAACTCCCAAGCAGGACGATGCTGACTATTAACAAGTATCCAATTCTGAAGCTTAAAGACATGAAGAATACCATAACAGGCAGAATTGATGGAAAGAATTGGCTCCCCCTGATATCACCCAAACCACCATTAATACAAGGGTCATAAATGAAAAGAGATCAAGAATTTCGCAATGAAAACAGTGACGAGAGAAAGCTGTGATGCACAACAAAAAGCGGCAAGAATGACTGTCAGGAAGTTGGTTCCGTCACTACTTACATTTGCCAACCCCGAATGATTAGGAAACTTGGGATAAGGATAGATGGTTATGATTGTGGTATGTTGATTCCATATTAAGCAAGTTTCTCTTAGACAAAGTACAAAGGAACCCGCGACCAAATAATAGCAAAATTTTAAGGATTGTTCAGTCACACGATGGTATTAATCGATTAAAAGGACACATCATGACACAACTGATGAATTCAGGTATTAACAGAACAAAAGAATCATAGTTTTATTCTAGTAACGGCATATGAGAACTCTTGTAAAGGAAAAAAATTAACAAAATACGTTTTTCGATCGAAATAAGATTTAAACAGACCTCTTGTTGGGGTTTATCAGAAGCATCAGAAGCAACCGTTTCTTGGTCCGTGGATCTCCTCGGACCCTTTTGGGACTGCCCATTGCTTTCTACGCCAAATTAAACCAAAAAAAAGCAAGAATGTTTACAAGAAATCTGATCAAGATTGCCAAGAATCAGGTATGAAGGAAAGAGATCACCCGCACCTCGATCGCTCTTCAAATCGGCTTTGATGTCAGTGAGAACCTTCTCGGCTTTGGCCGCGGCGGAGTGGAAGGCCGTCTTGGCCCTGGAGACGAGGGATAGATGGGAAAGAGAGGCCGAAGAGGACTCCATCCGATCCGGAGAGAGGATTTTGGGATCGGATCAGATGGACGCATGACTCCAAGAAAGGAAGAAGACGATCGCCATGGGGGGGAAATTTAATAACGCCAGCGAGAGGTAGGATTAGAGAAGGCATTTGGAAGATATATTATTTCTTATTATAAACAAAATGTTACGGGGATTGGAAGCAATGATGCGAAAGCATCCATGCCGTTACGGACGGATTGACGGAAGTCCTAAATAAATTATTTTATTTTATAAAGGGTTGGAGGGTTATAAGTGAGCATGCAAATGTTTAGTCGGAACTAGTCCCGTCACGAGACTTGCCGATATTAGTTCAAATACGATGGAACGAATATTTTGTACGCGCTTTTTACTTTAGGGTGTTAGATATGAGAATGCAAATGTAAAGCTTGAACTAGTCTCGTCACGGGGTATGCCGAAACTGGTGCAGTTATAAGTTGGAAGTAGGCCTGGTAGAGTCAGGTTGCATCTTCACGCGAAAGAAAGATCGCCTTCTTCACGCGAATCCACCGTTGGATCATCCACCGCACAGCTCTCAAAGCGCTCCTTCTCTCACCCGACGGATATCCCCGAGTCCGACCTGGCACTCGGAGCGCTGGAACTGGACCGGACGGCTCCGCAATCTTGCATATAACCCCTCAGAGAATGTTTATTAGATCTACATTTTTCTGCTAGCGCCTTGTATGTAAAAATAGCCTGTAATTTTTGAACCGGTCCTGCCATTTGCGGTGCTGGGACTCCATCAAACATGATAGATGCACCCAAAGATGTAACCCCTTAAAGAACGCCAATAATAAGCATATATGTTCTTTATGTCCGGGTATTGCGTGTAAAAATTCCAAAATAAAGTTTGAATTGCGCCTGGCAATTGGAATGCTGGGACTAGTTGAAACATGATAGAAGCAATCCCACATGTTAACCCCTAATGAATGTTAGTGTCGGTGATAAGATCCTTATGTTAAGATGCATTATTTCTGAAAATGCAAACTTAAACTTGGAATGTGAGAAAAAAAAGTTTGAAGGAAACTAATTAACAACGTGACATCCAAGTATATCTGCACTAGAACCTTTGCTGATTGAAAACAATGAGCATCCCATGCATGGCATCTTTCTTTAATAAAGACTTGTATTATTTCAAATTTTGCACTATTCGAGAGAGAAGCAAGAGAAGTTCACTAGCTGACACAAGGAATGGATCTTTTCAATATTGACAGGTGAATTTTTTTAATCCAATTATTATCGCAGTAAAGCATATACACTATTCTCTCACATGGACCACTCATGTTGTGAATGAGGTGACGCCTAGTATTCCTTCTTATAACACAAAAGAAGTACATACAAGAGTTAAAATTTGTTGAATGAAATGGAAAATGCTTATTTTATAACAATGTGACAAGCATTATAGATGTATGTATTTAGATAATATTGGACAAACATAACCAGCTAGAAGGTCAATTTATCTCCTGCATGCCGACATATAAATGTTTATAAAACCAAAATGTTGTCCCATACTGCTGTCTATATACGTTTGGCATCCAATCGTCTAATGAATCTTTCAGAAAGAACACACACTCCCACTTTGTACGCTAGAAATTTCAGCACCGCAACTAAACTAAACGTTCAGCCGGTAAGCAAACTAGGTCTCCAATTGGATAGCGGATGTAAAACACTCTATAAGGGATAGTGTACACATCTTGCTGTAAAAGCAAATCAACCAAAGCATCCCATCTAGGTCCCATGATGATATTGGAAAATAACAGTCAAATAATTGCCAGTTCCTATAAATTTTTTTCCCTATTGGCTGTTAAGAAAATCTTTGAATTTGAAAAAAGGCTGAATGGCACTTAAGTTTATGTAGTCCTTGGAAGTGAAAAGCCTGCAGTCTCTATTCAATGACTTCTTTTCCATATAAAGGAGTTGATCAAATTTATCAAAAAGTGCAGCGTCCCTTTTTTGGGTTTCAAAATTGATTTGTGATAACTCGGTAGATATGCTGCCGATTGTAAAATATGCATGCTACTTTCTATTTTCTGGAATGATTATGAAATCATATATTAAGGCAACTCAGATGAAGCTAGCTGAGCCTGGTATATTTGCTAAAGCTACTGTTGGATGGATGTCTGGTCAGGACACCACCTTCTAAGATCCTTTCAGTACCACGCGATGCAGCAGGAAGAAAGAAGAAACAAAACAAAAAGAAAATAATCAAAATACGTGGATCAGCCACAAAAAGACTCGCCTCCACGGGACATGCAAACTTCACTATGAAAAAGAAATTTTACAAGAGGAGACCTCATCCTCAATCCTTGTATACCCAATTCTCTCTCATCTGAAGTTCCGCTCACAAAAGCTCTCTCTCTTTTGGAGACCCCCTGAACCCCTGAAGAGCCTGGCGACCGCTGTCCAGGAGCACTGCTCCTTCTCTCACAGCAACGCTTCCGCCTCTTTCTCTCTTCTCGGGTTCGTACGGCGCTGTACGGCGAGAAACCCGAACCACACCCCTTCTATTCATCATAGGACACTTTTAAAGGATTAAACAGAGTTTAAACCTAATTAGATTAGGTTTAAGAATCCTAAACAAGCCAAATCAGCCTCCTGAACCGTCGGATCATCACCGGAATCTCCCTGGGCCGTCCGATCGCGCTCCGATCCACGAAATAGTATCATGGACCGCGAGAAATGCGTGGGAAACGCCCACGCGGTCCACAGGCCCCATCGTGGACCGCTCGGTCCACGGTGGACCAGGGCAAAGGGGCCGCGGGCCTGGGTCGCGCGTCCCGCGCAGACCTGGGCCTGGGTCGCGCGTCTCGCGCGGGCTTGGGTCGCGCGTCCTGCGCACCGCCGCCTACGGCCGCGCCGCTGCCGCCCGCCGCCGATCGCCGGCGATCCTCCACCACCTCGATTCTCGTGCCGACTTCAAAAGCTCGTATCTCCTCCATCCGAGCTCCGTTTCAGGTGATCTTGATCTCGTTGGACTCCGTTTTTCGCCGCGAACCTCACTGTGGGCTCAATGTGGACTGAATCTCGATGCGTCAAATCCTAACAATCTCCACCTCGACTCGATATTCGGCCTCCTCCAAACTCCGAGAGCTTCTAGATCTCCTCGCCCCTATGCCCTGGGGTAATCGCCTGCTGATCATGGATGGGCAAACATGGGAGTCGAGCCAGGCTGCTCGATCCCATCTCCGTCGTATGCTGTGCTCCTCCTGACCTGAGACCTGCTCGGGGCATCATCTTGTGGCAATAGGAATCTCACATTACGACGTCGCCTCTCGTCCTTCCGAGTCTCCTGTCTCGTGCCCGATCCGCCTCCTGGAGCTCCACCTCGCTCTGGGCTCCACCTGGCTCTCAAAGCTCCACCTCGCACTGGACTCCCTACCAGGTAATAATGTCCTCTGCTCTCCTTCTTCCCCTCCAGCACAATCCTATCACCGCGTAACACCCTCAGGATTTCTCCACCAGCTACCGTCCTGTAGCCTCTCGAATCCAATCTGCTAAGTGAGATAAGATTCCGCCTGAAATCGGATATGTATCGGACCTCCCCCAATCTCCTCGCTGCACCGTCATGTGTCCTCTAGCTGACCGTCCCAATGCCTCTGATCGCACAGCTCGATCCATCCGGCAGATATACAGTGCCCTCACTGTTCTCCAAGAAGTCAAACTGCTCCTCTCTACAACACACATGATAGGAGCATGCAGAATCTAATATCCACTGCTGGGAAAAAGTAGATACCGCGTCAGATATCTCCAGGACATCTCCATCTGAATCGCTGCCGATCGTCGCTACAGCAGCCACCGTCCGATTTTTCAGTTGAGGGCAATCTCTGGCTAGATGCCCCAACTCCTCACACCGGTAACATCTGATTTTGCTCAAGTCTCTTCTGGACTTAGACCGCCCTCGATGCGATCTTCTGTCGCTCCGTCTACCGCCTCCTGCTCCTCCAGAAGCCACCAAAGCTGAGCTACCGCCACCTGAGCTCGAAGCTGGATTCTCCCTCCTGAGAACCTCGTTCTGGAATATCGCCGCGATGACCTCGTCCATCTTGATAGTGCTCTTCCCCACTAGAAGAGCAGTCACCAAGGACTCGTACGAAGAGAGAAGCGACGCCAGCAAAACCAACGCCCTGGTCTTCTCCTCAACGTTCTCGCCAACGCTGAGAAGGTCGGTGAGGATCTTCTGGAAGTGACTGAGATGCTCCTGCACGCTCTGTCCCTCAGTCATCCGCAGTTAGTAGAACTGCCTCCAGAAGAAAAGAGTGTTGGTGAGAGACTTCGCCATGTACAACTCCTCGAGCTTCGACCACAGCACCGTCGGAGAAGTCTCGCTCAGCACATGGATCACCACCTCATCCGTCAGGTACATGCGGATGGTACTCACCACCTGCATCTGTAGCCGTTTCCAATCCCGCACCTCCATGGTGGTCGGCTTCTCATCGCACAAGAGAGCATCGATCAATCCCTGTTGGATGAGCACATCTTTCACCCTTGCCTGCCACAAGGAGAAATTACTCTTACCATCGAACTTGTTGATCTCCATCTTGATTGTTCCTGTTTTCTTCATCTTCAGTCTTGCTCACTACCGCTGCAATCTGCGTCCTTGTACTGCCTTGCTCTGATACCACTTGTTGGGTGGATGTCTGGCCAGGACACCACCTCCTAAGATCCTTTCAGTACCACGCGATGCAGCAGGAAGAAAGAAGAAACAAAACAAAAAGAAAACAATCAAAATACGTGGATCAACCACAAAAGGGCTCGCCTCCACGGGGCATGCAAACTTCACTATGAAAAAAAAAATTTATAAGAGGAGACCTCACCCTCAACCCTTGTACACCCAATTCTCTCTCATCTGAAGTTCCCCTCACAAAAGCTCTCTCTCTTGGAGACCCCCCTGAACCCCTGAAGAGCCTGACGACCGCTGTCCAGAAGTCCTGCTCCTTCTCTCACAGCAACGCTTCCGCCTCTCTCTCTCTTCTCGGGTTTGTACGGCGCTGTACGGCGAGAAATCCGAACCACACCCCATCTGTTCGTCACAGGGCCCTTTTAAAGGGTTAAACAGAGTTTAAACCTAATTAGATTAGGTTTAAGAGTCCTAAACAAGTCAAATCAACCTCTTGAACCATCGGATCGTCACCGGAATCTCCCTGGACTGTCCGATCGTGCTCCAATCTACGGAATAGTGCCGTGGACCGCGAGAAATGCGTGGAAAATGCCCACACGGTCCACAGGCCCCGCCGTGGACCGCCCGATCCACGGTGGACCGGGGCAAAGGGGCCGCGGGCCTGGGTCGCGCGTCCCGCGCGGGCCTGGGTCACGCGCCGCTGCCGCCCGCCGCCGATCGCTGACGGTCCTCCACCACCTCGATTCTCGTGCCGACTTCAAAAGCTCGTATCTCCTCCATCCGAGCTCCGTTTCAGGTGATCTTGGTCTCATTGGACTCCGTTTTTCGCCGCGAACCTCGCTGTGGGCTCAATATGGACTGAATCTCGAGGCGTCAAATCCTAACAGCTACATTGCAAGGAAACAACATATGGAGTGATACACATACAGAACCTGATTTTCCTACAAACAATGGTTACCATTGCAGCAGCTAAGGAAGCAACAAATAGATATGAGAATTGCTTTGAATAAAAAAAGCAGGCCCAAGCGGAGCTCCAAGCTGAGTTCCTAGCAATATCTCCCAAAGTAGCCATCTGATCTCATGTAAACAATCTGTCACCCCCTCGTGACAAGATCTGGACATGCACTTGATCAGAGTGGTCTTGTTCGACGACCTGCAGCCCGGCCACAAAGAAGTGCATTCCTAGGAATTGGGTATTCATCCCTCCATGAATTTGCTGGAGAGTACACACGGAGATAGAATTGCTGCCCCAAGTATTGTCGAGCCCAGTTTTCAGACCTTACATTCCACATACCTACATTATCCAAAGGCATATAGATAGCAGTCCATCCTTTTGGATACACCTGAAATAAGTTTAATATCACCCATGTGTTAGATAATCCAAATGTAACAGATGAAATTAACTCATTGTAGTTGTACTTCTCAGGCTAGATAAGTCAGCTGAATCTATATATTTCCAGTTATTGTTGGTTTGAGGAGCTGCACCATGATTTTGGTCAATCCAAAAGTCCCAGACATAATCATGCAATTTCGACATCAATGCAGAAAATTCAGTGGGGCACAAAATTATGACAGCTTGCCAAACATCACAACAACATCTAAAATTTACTGAACAGGGTTATCATAGGATACTCTCAAGTCATTTTTTTTTCTATCTAGAGTTTTCTAGTCATAGACATTTGCCATTACTGAACCTTAAAACTCTGAGATGTTGATTAACCAATCTGTTGAAGAGCAAGGAAAAATGAAAGTTTAAAGTCTCAATAATTACCTGAACAGTGCAACGATTAACAGTGTCTCTCAAATTGTAAGACTTCCTGCTAGCTGCTGTCCATTGCCCTCCATCCATTCTGCAGAGTTCCAAATAATTCTTGATTACAATAGGTAATTAAGAATGAAAATATAAACTCTCGGTAAAAATGATTTAGCTTCTTCATTAGTACCCGACAACCCAGAAGGAATATCCATCAATATGCCATGATTGAACAGTATCTTCATAGTTCTCAAAGACAATCTCAACATATTCTCGAAAATTAGCTGCCATAACGGAGGTCTGGAGATAACCACCTCCAAATGTTGGGTTATAAGGAATGCTTCCAAGTGAAAATACACCAGAAATCTTGTAGAAGTCAGCAAGTTTCAGGGGAGTATCAGCTGGAATAAAGGAGACACTGTTGACAGCATATCTCTGCTTGCCATTGATGATAGGTGCAGAGTTTGCAAGCCTAATGGTTCGGGTAGTGTTGACAAGCCCATAGTGATAGGAACCTTGTGGGTTAGGCCTTGGCCCACTAGCTGAGAGATTCCATCTGGGTTTTAGATAAGAAAAGATCAGTGATCCACGTTAATTTGAAAATCTACAAAGTGGAATAAGAAATTTAGTAAATCAACAAAATTAGAGCAAACCACATCAAAATATCTATCCATATTGTTAAAGATACTAGCTTTAGCTCCCATCTATATATGCTAAATATTACGTTGATAGACTAGAAAAGGTTTTGCATGGTTGCGATCATCAAATTCAACAGTCTAAGTAAATTTAAGAGGAAATATAGAAAACCAAATTGCATGTATTCCAAGCTGAAATAGGAGCAAAGTTCATAAGTCAGATTATAACTAATTATATTAAAAAAAAACTTAATGATAGAGAGTAGAGACCATAAGACATAAGATGGAGATAAATTTTATAACCAAGGATTCGGATCAAATTTAGATACAAACCACTACACCGATACAACACAGGAAACAATTTTTTATTTACAGAGAGGACATTGGCATAATTAAAGAGCTTAATTGAATTGCTTGAGAATTTATTCATGAACCTGATAAACTATCTTCAGAGAAGCTTATACGGCTCACAGTGCACAAGGATAAATAGATGCACATTAAGGGGTGAAAAAGATGACAGAAAAATGAGAACATAAATACGTGATCATTAAATATTTTGAAGTGAAATATCAGGATAATACCGGACAGATCTAGCCTGGTTGAGGGACCAATCAATCTGGATGGTAGGCCCCCAAGGAAGTGGGTCCACAGGTTTTCCAAAAGAATTACTGTAATGGAGGATGGCAGTGGTGGTGAGCACAGTGCTGGTAAATCGGGTGGAAACCACAATGTAATAGTCCCGCGGCGGCTGATCAGCTGTGACTAGGACTGAGTAGGACTGGCCCAGATGGACATCCAATGAAGAATAGGTATTTTGGAGGGTGTGAGACCCTTCAACCTCAACCAGCTTCATCGTGTGCCCTTGAAATCTTATGTTTAGAGATGTTGTCAACCCCACATTGGATATCCGAAACCGGTATGTTTTACCTGTAAGAATCAAAATATAATATCCACCACGGTGATATCAAATTAACCAAACATAACTCGTATAATATATATCGCAGTGTAGTGAGATAAAAACACAGAAAAAATGGAAGAACAGATGGATAGTATCTACTTTTAACTTTGTGCAGAGTAGCAGTGGTTTGTCATTTTAGATAAAAGAAGATGAGGAGCACCTCGATCAACTGTAAAATAGTTCCCATTCCATCCACGGCCATTGATTAGAACACCATCAGGAAAAGGAAGATTCCTACCACTGTCTAATATGTATTTCAGAACCTACGAATGGAAAAAATAAAAACTTATTACAGCAAATAATGATAAATCGAGGCAACTAAAGTATAAAAATAACAACTCGCTAGTTCATGCTAGACTGAAGATATCAAAGTAGTATAAGCAAGGATGAAGATACGGTCCTTGATAGAAACATGGAGCAATGCTTATGTGCAGAAGTGGGGAAAAAAATGAGGAAGAAGAATGAACAGTTGATGCCAATGATGGCTTCAGTGTATTCTCTTCTTCTTTTTTTTAAAAAAAAAAAAAAAAAAAAAAATCTCGCTGGGACTCAACATGAGCAATTGTTGCAGTTAGGATGGCTTACAGTGTGGTTGGCCTTGTACCAGTCGCCAATCAACAAAGTATGATCTCCAGCAGGAGGAGGGAAGGGCACAGGAATCAATGGACGACTCAGAATCCTGAAGCCACCAAATCCACCAGCAGCCTTGTGGAATGCGAGAGAGGGGAAGTAGAAGTAGCTTCCAATCTGGTCCTTCACTTGCAGCACATAGGTAAAGTTCCTTCGAGGTGGGATGGGACAGTTGGTGCCATAGACCCCATCTTGCCATGAATTCCTCCTCTGCTGTATCCCGTTCCTGTGCAAACATTTAAAACCCCATACATCAGTGTCAGAATTCTTGTAGAACGGAGATGAGGAAAAAACTGATGCGCCCAAATTACTCAAATGAAACAAGAACAGTCCATACGGTACCGCGATTTTTTGTTTCATTAGTACAAATAAAACCTCATGATTCCAGAGTTTCGCGTTAAGTAATTTAATCAATCTTATCGAACGGAATACTGACTGTTATATGAAATTCTTCTGCATACAGAGAATGCTTGGGAACCTTTCAGCTTTGGGAGGAAAAAAATCAGATGACCACGACTCAAAGAAAGATGTCAACAGAGAAAACATTCCGTGGTTATTGATGTACGGAGATAACATCGTTCGAATTTGAATTCAGATCCGATCAAATTAAAACTGAATAATAGGAGTCTTACATCGATGATCCAACCGTTGGATGTGATCTACCATCTTAAAATTACTTGTACATCAACAATCATATGATTTGAAGACCCGTAACCTATGTATTAAGTAATCAAAATATAAATCTAATCTAATTTTATTTAGACTGTCCAATTTTTGACTACTTAATATGTAAGCTAGACATCTTCAAATTATATGATTTTTTGTGTGCAAGCAATTTTGAGATAATAAATCATATTCAACAACTTAGATCATTGATGTAACATCTTTTATTATAAAGCTTTGATTGATCGGATCTCGAGTCTAAATCCGACCGATCTGATTCTAGTCTGGCTGGTGATATATTCATATAATTATTGTTGTAAAAATAATCATGCAATACGAAGGAAAACAAACAACAGCTAATAACACCACAACAACAAAACTAGATAAGATCTTCAATTTGCAGTCTGTGTGTTCTTCTTGAATAACTCATAAATTGAGAAATTTGTATATTATTAGATAACTCTTGATCTATTCAATTACGATACTAAGAACTCATGCTATCTAGTTAAACATTACAGGGCCTTGGCCCAAGCTTACAAATTTAACACTTCAGGTTTAGACCTGCACAGTTATCTTATAGGTGTGGGCCTACTCTAACTTGTCCAATAGCTATCTCATAATGGCTTCGATTTCTAACACACAGGCACTTTGACATTGATCCTTTCAAAAGGCCTCTAGTGCTCAACAAAAGGTCAGGTCTCCCGAGGCACGTTCATGAAGGGCCCAAACCCAATTACTCCGACCCATTCACAGTATCACAACCTGTCACCACTGACAATCTTTATTAGTGGAAGTTGGCGGCTGACATGAAATCCATAATAAATAAGCGGGCCCCGCGTATTCCATTCTAACCTTCAGATCTCAATCTAAGGGCAGCTTGGATTGCACCAACATCAGATCAGATATGCCATATGTAACAATTAAACCACACAAATAAGAGAGGGATCGGATGCCTGGTTCCCACTGCCGCCCTGTTTTTTAGATTGTTTATTATTTTAATTTTTTTAAAAAAAAAAAAACCAGATCTAAAAGCTAAAAGGAGCGCCAATCGCATCCCGCCTTTCACAAGAAGAAAATGACAAGCGTGTCCCCGATTTCGCCCCTTTTCCCCAGAGGCGAAACCCCTCGGAACCACGTCATCCTCTAAAGCGACAGCCAGAAGTGGCGTCGGCGTCCCTCACAAACATGTGGGTGATTCCCACCGATTTATTTTTATAGATCGCGTTGCCAAAAAAAAAAAAACACAGATTTGGACCTTGAATTTGATCTCGCCAAATGACTTCCATGAATTGAAGCGTAAAGAATAATTTGATAATAAAGAAAAAGAGAAAAAAAAATAGTGACGGAAAGAATAGTAGTGACCAGGAGAGCAGGAAAGGCTCCGGCAAACTGTTGAAGACGTTGATGATGATGTTGTCATTGGTGACCGCCTCGATCTGGGGCCCCGGGAACTGGCCATTGATCAAAATCCCCTGAAATCCGCCACCAAAGAACAAATCATTGAACAAAAGTTCTCCCATTTCAAAGAAAACACGGAGAAACGAGAAGACGAAGATGGAGAGAGAGAGGACCTGTTGTTTGACACCGAGAGGCCAGATGTCGCCGTAGGTGATGTTCCAGGTGAAGAAGCGATAGGGGTCGTCACCTCGGACAGAGGAAATAAGAAGAGAAAAGAAGAGGAAAGAAGCCAAGAGGCTGGTCTTTCCCATTCTGAGGCCCCTCCCCCTTCCCTTTGCTTCCCGCCTAGAGAAAAAAAAAAAAAGAAGATGCTTGGAGAATGGGTAATTAGGGAAGAAGCACAGTAAAAGGGAAAGGGGAAAAGAATGGGAGGAGAAGACGAGATCTACGGCCACATTCTGATAGTGGCGAATAGTGTGAGCGGAGCGGAATGGAGATCGGAAGGGATAATTAATCGGGAAGCAAGCGTACTAATAGACGCGGACTTGTGAATTGTGTGCCTTCCAGACAGGCCTCCTTTTGTAGTGTAGAGAGAGAGAGAGAGAGAGCCGTCACGGGATGATGCGGGAGTAAAGAAGGGCAGGGGTCGGCAGAAGGGGTGACGGGTACAATGCCAATGGTTATGAACCGGCTAACCAAGGAACTACAGTTCCATCGCCGCGCACGCAAGTGGCGGTCAACCTGTTTTCATGTAACCACCTCCAAATCTCGCATTAAGGTGATAGTGAGCCGAGTTACGGAGCCTGGTTAAATACCATGAACCGATGTGATGGCGAGTTGCCAAGCCCAATATACGCCTGTAAAATATTTTCTTCTACACGGAGGAGAATACGTAAAAATATTTTTCTTAATCTCTTCACTATGTAACCTCATGCAATACTTTCCGATTTTATTCTTTTGGTCCATGTGAGCCAAGGGGGATCAGTGATGTCTACCTATCAACTTTGCCATGTCTCTACACAATGAGAATAACCTCATTCAGACCTTACGGTCCATGCAAGCCAAGTGACAACGAGAAATTTTTTTAGTAACTTGTCTCCACTGTATATAGGGTAATGCAGTAAGAAAAGGCTGGAAGGACGTTTACTTAAGGCTTGAGGGCCAACTTGGGATCAATGATGTCTACTCATCATCTCGCTGCTATCTTTGCTGGATCTCCTTAATAGCTTTATGCGGCGCCTTAATCAGGTGTTTGTATCGGTGTCAGTGGGCCATGTGGGATCGGGGCAACTCCAACGGCATTCTCAAATATTCAATTGCTTAATTGAGAAGGAAAAGGTCCACTCTATAAAAAGAAAAAGTTACTGTTTTATGGATACATATATGCATTCAAAAGATTATTGCCCTGCAATGGAAATTCTATGGGCCCAAATTTGATTAACTTAGTGATGACATGACAAATAACAACACTGCAAATGTCATGTCTGAAAAGCATCTTGCTTAAAGTTAATTTCAATCCTTATCTAATATTACTAAAGCAAGGAAAGCGGTTTGTCGCTGTGATAAAGCCTAATTATAGGCATGAATTTGGGTGATATAGCAGCTGTTTTTGTTTGCATTCTTTGCGGAGGCATGTTTTAATTAGTTAAGAGAGTTAAAACAGCTCTGGATGAATTGGTTGGTTAGCAAGAGCTTCCTTCAGCCTTCAGGGCATGGATTTAGGAAATTGCTGTGAACCTCTCTTTACAAGGGATGATGCATTTGCTTTGTTTCAAAAAATTCATGCTTTGATTGAGAACTACGATGCATGAAGGATGCACAAATTGTCTGGCGATGTGGAGTATACAATTGATCTGTCTAAGTTGGAAAAAAAAAAAAGAAAATACGCGAGAAATTCATATTTTATTTCTATTTAATACATGATTTTACTTCCAAAAATAATTACGCTAGCCAAAATAAATGAATAAAATAATAATGCGAATATTAACAAACAAGTGTGCGAGAGCAAGGGTTTGGGTTGCGTCTTCCGTGTGAGACTGAGACACTATCACATCTCTCATACACACCCATCTAGTAGATTTTTGAATCGTACCAATGGAGTTGATGGATGGCAATTTCAAACAACCATCGCTGTCCTTTCTTCCCTCGCATCCTCTTCTCCAATCTTCCTCCATCTCCTCCACCGGCATTCATATATGTCGCAAGATCGCTCTCCATTTTTTCCTTGACTAAGTCTACTCAATTTGTCCTTCCATCACATCGATGCCGTTATTGATGTATTTGATCCTCATTAAAGTTATTCATGCTGTATATACAAATGATGTTGTTATTAATATATTTTGCCGCCATTAAACTTCATTACTTAACATATAACAAAAATTTTTATATATAAATATTCTATTATTTATAATTTATTTTATTATTAAAAAATATATATTTCATGAATCGCTAAGAGCCGATATTAATGGTAGAAGTTTCTACGAGAATATCAAAGCATCTGTATAAGATTTTTCATTTATTTTATAGATACTACTATTGATGCAGAAATTTTTATTTGATTATTATAAAAATTTATATTTATCCTATAATAAAAATTTAATAAAATATTATAAAAATATTTTTTCAATTTTAATTTAATTTAGAATAGATGAAGATGAAAGAAACCGTCATGAAGGAAGAGAAATAGGTGAGGAGAAAGGAAAGAAAAATAGATGAGGAGAAAGGAAGGAGAAAAAAAATACCAGCAATGGAGATCGAGATCAATAAAAGAGAAGGGATGAAGGAAGAGGAAGATGAGCATGAGAAGGAAGAAGGGAAGGTGGTGAAAAAATGAATGGATATGAAAGGAGCCGCCGTAAAGGAGGAGAAATGAGCGAGGAGGATGGAGAGGAGAGAGGAGAAAGGAGGAGAAAAAAAAAGAGGACGCAGGCAATGGAAAAGGAGGGGATCAATTAGAGAAGAGGGAGAAAATAAAAATAAAAATATTTTTATTATTTTATAAAATAATAATATCATGTGATGGTCACGTGACATCTTTCCATTAATGAAGATAGAAAATTAGATCATATTGGAATATATCGATAATTAGAAGGATAATCTAATATTTTTTTAAGTACAGTGGTGTAAATAAAATTAGATTAAAATTGAAAAAATATTTTTATAATTTTTTTAAAATTTGATTATTAAATTTTTTTTATTTATTATAATTTTTAAATTATTATAATATATTTTAAAAATAGTTGGAAAAAATTTTATTGCAATTGTTCATCCATGCTCTTTTACATATATATATATATACATATATATATATATATATATATATATATCGAGCTTTGGGAAGGGTTGGATTGAGCGAGGAAACGTAGCATGTGCCGGGCCAAGGTCACGTCATTCGAGGCTATAGTTGATAAGAATTACTTAATTCATTAACACGGATAATTTAGCCAACAAGATGCGTGAACTGCCACGTGAACCACCGAAAGTTGCATCAGAAGGACAAGCCCCATTCCTCAATTAACATTATCCCGTGTCGGTGCGTTTTAATCGTCACCTCTTCCCACGTATCTCCAAACAATGGAAATAGGGTAAAAAACATTCGTGCAGGACTCTTCCTGCAATTGAACCATGGGAATGAACTTTACAATCATACAGACTGTTTGGATGATTAAATCTAAAAGTTTATAAGATTCATGATTTAAATATAAAAATAATAGACTATCGATAGATTAGATTATTTATCTATAAGTATCCAAATTATTTTTTGAATGAACTGATCTAAATTTCGTAGAGAAAAAAAAATATTTATAATTTGATATGAAATTTGGATCAATTCATTCAAAAATAATTTTAGATATTTATAAATATATAATTTGATCTATTTATAACCTAATATTTTTTATCATCAGATCATAAATTTTATAAAATTTTAAATTTAATTATTCAAATAGATTTTAAATATATGAATGCGGTTAGTTTACCAAAAAAACAAACATGCACGTCGTTTGTGGGCAAAAGCATCTTAGCGTGCAATAAGCCAGGATTCACGATTACTGTCTTGTCGCATAGCCTGGCTTGGTTGCGATGCATCTCGAACTTCTAACAGTAACCTCTAAGGCATGAAAAGAACTGCACCATGCGTCGGGTAAAATTGGTATTTCCTCTTCATATATTATTTTCCAAACAGGCCGTGGTATATGTTCTAAAATGAAAATAACCTTGTCTCATGGATGTTGGGAAAATTTTGAAGAATTATTAGGGTTTCCAGCAGCAATGTATCATATCTCGTTAGCTCGTCGATCCACATCACGTGGGTCCAGCATCAAGTTAAAATGTTAACGTTAAAGCCATTAATTTTTTTTCTTATAAAAAAAAGCCACTAATTTTTTATACATGGCTTAATTTATTTGTTGATAGAATTCTTTTTTAGCAGTTCCTAGTCGCCCGCCATATAAATATAAATCTGATTCAAAATACAAACCGTACAGTAGAATGGATTTGTTTTATGGCTGCGCTTTGAGTGTCTGAAAAAATTTCAAACGAATTCTTTAGTTATCACAAGTCACAATATCTATTAAAATTTTATAAATTTTTTAGAACTGAAATATGATGAATGAGTATGATCTATATTTAATTTATTTTTAATTAAAAAATTCATTCCCAACTATTTCTTATGAAGCAACATTCATTTGTATATTTTTAATTCATGAACGATCACGTAGAAGAAAATTGTATATAGGAAAAACCATGTGCATATAAAGGTAGAATATCAATTATGTGGGGACATAACGTCGAAGGGTAGAAGTGTTAACCTACCAAGTTGGTAAAATTCTGAGCATATGAATCAAGCGAATTGGAATCAAGTACCACCATCGATAGAACTTGGAATGTTAGGAAAATTTAGGGGAGGGCAACACATTGCTTACTTCATTAATGTCCATGGGCTCTTTTATCATAAAACTAATTGAGAAAAATATTACACAATAGCTAAATAAAAACACAAGCGAGCAAAATAAAATCCAATATCCCCAATAAATCATATCAAGCTCCTGCATCATCATATGAGTGAAACCAATCTTCCTTGTACGGTGGATCAATGGTGGTTACAATGGATTCTCCAATATTAATGGACTAATAAAAAGAATCACAAAGATTTGATCTTTAGATAATTGCTAGAATTAAAAGGTAATTTGTAGATAAAAAGTGCCTCAATCGTTTCAAATATATATTGAGGCCAAAAAATTTATAATGGTGCTGTAATTTAAGTATTATCATTTTTATAATCAATAAAAAATCATATAAAATATCAAAAAATCATATATTTTATTCAGAATGTCATATATATCCATAGAAAGTCATATATATTATTTTTATAGATATTGATAAAAAATCATATAAGATATTAAGAAGCCATATATATTGTTCAAGATATTATATATATTCATAAAAAATCATATACCATGTTCAGAATATTATATATATTTATAAAAAAATTATATAAGATATTAAAAAATGATAATATATTTTTTTTATTTTATAGATGAAAAAAATATTTTTATCAAAAATAATGAACATCATTAAATATTTATCTCATTATTAATTATATTATATAATTCAATATAATTAAATAATTTATTTTTTTTATAAAATAATATACAAAAAATTTCTCCGTTTGAAAATATATTTGCCCCATCATTAGCTAGCCACTTTCAATTTGCTCCACGTCCACACTAGTAGTTCACTGGAGAGATGGACCAGAGACATGAGACGAATAAAAAAAAAAAAAAGAAAAAATAGAAGGGAAGAATCCAGCAAAAGGCCAGTGCCAGATCTACCTTTTAGATAGCAAAAAAAAAAAAAAAAGTTTACCAAAAATAAAAAAAAAAAAAACAAAACAGGAGGCTGGATTTCCTAATTTCCTTCCAGGCGCTATTACAGCTGGCGCCCACGACGCATACGCGCCGTTGCCGTCAGCGTCACGTGCAGGACTCGACGATTCGAATTCGGAAGAGCCCATCCTCCGAATCGTTGACTGTCGGTCAAGACAGGACGGCGACAGCGTTCAGTCTTCACTTACAAATCATTAAAAAACGCCACCCATCATGTATTTTAATCCAACGTCGGAATATTATCAGTTCGACGGGTGTGGGAAACATTAGTACCTCGACTTTTTAAAAAAAATAAAAAAAATATTTACCGACACTTGAACTTGTCTTCCTAACCCACCGCTCTCCTTGCGTTGCCGCACTTGGAGCAAAGTAGTGCGAACCTCTCATGCCGGGCCATCCCCTTCAAGCATGGCCACGCTGCCACCTCGAGTCGCAAGTAGGTTTGGTCACGGATTGAGTTTAGATTTAAAAAATATCAAATTTTATATAAATTTATTTTAAAATTTTACTCATTTAATGGATAAAATTTAGATCCAAAATTTAATCCATGATCAACTTTACTCGCAAGCAATGTTTCTCGAGCGAACTTGTTTCATCTTAAAACCGTAGAAGTCTTGGAGAACATTAGTCTTTTTGAGCAAAAATCGAGACGCAAGAGTGAGTGTCGTCTTGAAGAATGCTAAAAATCAGGACTCCGTGGATGGAAGACCCATCCGAACCCATATATAAATCAGGACTGCATAGATAGAAATGAAAAATATTTGTATATATAGTTGGTTAATATTTCCTGATGATATTTGATAAGATAGCTGAAAGGCAAAATGTGTTAATGCATATACATTGTCCTTCCATTGCTCACTACCTAAGCTATATAGAGCACTGATTATATTCATATGTACGTAGGATCCTCCATGTTTATCTTGAGCTTGATTGCACCCTCTATCCAACCAAAAGTATATGAGTAAATAGGGTTAGCTTCGGACAAGCAAATCCCTCATGCAGCTTGACCACTATGCAGCCCTGATGCCATTGGGTTTGGTCTGCATCTTTCGCACTGAAGAATGATTCAGCTTCTTTCAGATGTCAACTGTTAGATTTCTCAATGACTGTTTTGAAATATATGCAGATGGATTAAAAAAAAAAAATAGAGCGTATTGAGATATATATAATATGTAATCAAATGATTAATATTATAATAAAAAAATCAATCATTCATTTGCACGAAAGATACAATTTGAATCCGATGCCATTTAAGTCCTCCAACCTTCAAGGCAATTAGCATAATGTGGGCTTTCACTAATATCATTTGGGTGATGTCGTTGCCTTTTTTTTTTTTTTTTTTTTCTTTTTTTTGTTTTGTTGTGGGGGTAGGGGGTGGGGGGTGGATAACAAGGTTGCATGGAGAACTCATTGTAAACAGATGAAAGAAATATCTCTAGGATCCATGTCGATGAAAATGTCAATTGTTGGATGGATGTTTGGTCAGGACACCATCTCTCAGGATCTTTTCACTATCGCGCGATGCAATAAAAAAAAAATAAAAAATAAAAAACAATCAAAATACGTAGATTAGCCATAAAAGGGCTCGCCTCCACGGAAAATGCAAACTTCACTATAAAAAAGAAATTTTACAAGAGAAGATCTCACTCTCAATATTCGTACACTCAATTTCTCTCTCACAAAAAATTTTTCCTCCCAAAAGCTCACTCTCTAAGAAGACTTTCCTGAACCTCTGAAGTGACCGCTGTCTGCTGTCCAGGAGCCTTCTGCTCCTCTCACAACGTCACGCGAGCTCCTTTTTTTTTTGGATCTCTGATCTTCGCACCGCACGAGAAAACCAAACCCATTGATCCTCACGAGCAAGAAAACTACCCACACCCAGCATTATTTCTCGTAGACCACCAGCGCCCCGCAGTCCACGGTGGATCGCGCGGGCGCTGGGCTGGGCACCGGCGTGTGCTGGGCTTGGGCCGGCCCGTGCGCCCCGCGCGCTCCACGCCTAGGCCGGCCTGCGCGCCCCGCGCCTGGGCCAAGCGCGCCCGCTGGGCCACACCCTGTGCGCGCCCAGCCCGCGCGCTGCCGCGCATTGGGCAGTATCCCACAGCCTGCGGCCGCGCGGCCGCCGCTCTGCGAGCCCGCCGCCAGCCGCCGGCGGTCCTCCATCGCCCCAGATTTTGTGTCGATTTCAAAAGCTCGTATCTCCTCCGTCCGAGCTCTGTTTGAGGTGATCTTAGTCTCGTTGGACTCCATTTTTCGTCGCAAACCTCACTGTAGGCTCAATATAGATCGAATCTCGAGGTATCAAATCCTAACAATCTCCATCTCGACTCGATATTCAATCTCCTCCTAACTTCGAGAGCTTCTGGATCTCCTCGTCCTCATGCCCCTAGGGCAATCGTCTGCTGATTATTGATGGGCAAATATGGGAATCGAGCCAGACCACTCGATCTCATCTCCATCGTATGTTGTACTCCCCCTGACATGAGACCTACTCAAGACATCATCCTGCAGCAATAGGAATCTCACATTGCGATGTCGTCTTTTGTCCTTCCGAGTCTCCTGTCTCGTGCCCGATCTACCTCCACTTGGAGCTCCATCTCGCTTTGGACTCCACCTGGCTTCCGAAGCTCCACCTCGTACTGAATTTTTTACCAGATAATAATGTCATCTGCTCTCCTTCTTCTCCTCCAGCACAATCCTATCGTCACGTAGCACCCTCAGGATTCCTCCACCAGCTACCATCCTGTAGCCTCTCAAATTCAGTCTGCTAAGTGAGATAAGATTATGTCTGAAATCGAGTATGTATCGGACCTCCTCCAATCTCCTTACTGCACCATCATGCGTCTTCCAGCTGACCGTCCCAATGTCTCTGATCGCACAGCTCGATCCATCCGGCAAATATACAATGCCCTTACTATTCTCCAGAAAGTCAAACTACTCTCTGCAATATACATGATGGGTGCATGTAGAATCTAATATCCACTACTGAAAAGAAATGGATACCTCGTCAGATATCTCTAAGACATCTCCATCTAAATTGCTGCCGGCCGTCGCTACAGCAGCTACCGTCCGATTTTTGAGTTGAGGACAATCTCTGGCTAGATACTCCAACTCCTCACACCGATAACACCTGATTTTGCTTAAATCCCTCTTGGACTTGGACCGCCCTCGTCGCGATCTCCTATCGCTCTGTCTACCGCCTCCTACTCCTCCAGAAGCCACCAAAGCTGAGCTACCGTCACCTGAGCTCGAAGTCAGATTCTCTTTCCTGAGAACATCGTTCTGGAGTATCACCGCGGTGACCTCGTCCATCTTGATGGTGCTTTTCTCCACTAAAAGAGCAGTTACCAAGGACTCGTGCGAAGGTGGAAGCGACGCTAGCAAAACCAGCACCCTGGTCTTCTCCTCAACATTCTCACCAACGCTGAGGAGGTCGGTGAGAATCTTCTGGAAGTAGCTTAGATGCTCCTGTACGCTCTGTCCCTCAGCCATCCGCAGCTGGTAAAACTGCCTCCAGAGAAAAAGAGTGTTGGTGAGAGACTTCGCCATGTATAACTCCTCGAGCTTCGACCACAGCACAATTGGAGAAGTCTTGCTCAGTACATGGATCACCACCTTATCTGCTAGGTACATATGGATGGTACTCACCGCCTGCATGTGTATCCGTTTTCAATCCCGCACGTCTATGGTGGTTGGCTTCTTATCGCACAAGAGAGCATCGATCAACCCCTGTTGGATGAGCATGTCTTTCACCCTTGCCTGCCACAAGGAGAAATTACTTTTTTCATCAAACTTGTTGATCTTCATTTTGATTGTTCATGTCTTCTCTATCTTCAGTCTTGCTCACCACTATTGTAATCTGCGTCCTTGTATTGTCTCGCTCTGATACCATTTATTGGGTGGATGTCTGGCCAGGACACCACCTCCCAAGACCTTTTCAGTATCGCATGATGCAATAGGAAAAAAGAAGAAACAAAATAAAAAACAATCAAAATATGTGGATCAGGCACAAAAGGACTCGCCTCCATGAGGCATACAAACTTTACTATGAAAAAGAAATTTTACAAGAGGAGATCTCATCCTCAACCCTTGTACACCTAATTTCTCTCACAAAAAGTTTCTTCTCACAAAAACTCTTTCTCTAAGAAGATCCCCTTGAACCCTTGAAGTGATCGCTGTTCGCTATCTAGGAGCCTCCTGTTCCTTCTCTCACAGTGTCATGCAGGCTCCTTCTTTTCCATGCCGTACGAGAAAACCAAGCTCACTGATCCTCACGAGCAGGAAAACCACCCACACCCAGCATTGTTTCACGTATATAGGCCTTTTAATAAGCTTAAAATCCGATTAGATCCATATTAGGACTCCTAATCGAGCCATAATACCTCTCCGGCCATTGGATCAAGATCGGAAGCTTTTTGGGCTATCGGATCGCGCACAAAAGTCTCTGAACCATGCGTGGACCATGACTTCGGTCCACGCGGCTCCCGTAGACCGCTGGCGCCTCACGATCCACGGTGGACCACGTGGGTGCTGGGCCTGGGCCGAGCGTGCCCAGCCCACGCGCTGGGCCACATCCCACCACCTGCTGCCGCTCCGCCAGCCTGCCACTGGCTGCCGGCGGTCTTTCACCGCTCTGGATTTCGTGCTGATTTCAAAAGTTCGTATCTCCTCCGTCCGAGCTCCGTTTGAGATGATCTTAGTCTCGTTGGACTCCGTTTTTCATCGCGAACCTCGCTATGGGCTCAATATGGATCGAATATCGAAGCGTCAAATCTTAACATCAATATAGGTGAAAATTCTTGCATTGAGATTTTTTTAGCCCGTTCCACGCTTGCAAAATTGGCCAACCAATTAACTACATAATTAGCTTGCTGGAGAACATGAATGTAAAAAAAACAAAAAAGTTATGGTAGAACAAAAAATGTCTGATATTCCTCGTTATAGGATGTTGTGGAGAATCATTGCCATTAATCCAAGTCACTACTATTTTTGAATCTCCCTCCAACGTAATTTTATTATTCTGAAATATAAAAACTGCTGTTTCAACCCCATACCATGCAGCCATCACTTTAGCAATTGGAACAGAGTTTATATTAATCGGAATAGACGCAGCTCGTTCCATAAAATCCCATCCCAGTAGAGTCAGGCTGAATTGAAGCATCAAAGTTCACTTTGATATAATCTAGTTGTGGGGACTTCCAAGAGATAATTGTTTGAAAAGAAGAAACTGCAAAATCTCATGGTACATGACAGCTCCAGATGCCATATCCTTGAAACTACTCGAGTATCTTTTATATTCTGCATGCATGCTATAAGCTCTATTCAAAATCCTCAATATTGGGCTGTGTTACTTCCACTAAATGATCTTCTCTTGACTTTAATCGGTAAGATTCATTGTACTTTGCTACATTTCTGCAGGTTGCAGTGGAGATCATTGGTTTTAGGCAATTCTGTTAACCTATATTCCCGCTCATTTATGCCTGATACCTTGATCAACTCCTGTTTTATTCTTGGCATTATTCTTCATTAACTCAATACAGGTTATATGGTTCTTCAGTAGTATCTACAGCAATATTTGCACCTCTTCGTGATACAGTTTATAAGATCCTCTCAACTTTTCATGACACTTTGAGTGGGGGGCTTTTCATTTCAGGCTCTTCGGCTGACACACTATTCATGATATACCTCTCTTCCTTCTCAACAGTTGTTTCCTAGTTGTGACGCTACGGGTCTTCAAACTGTGCATGGGTAGGACTTGGTTTCTATACTCCTTCACTTGGATTAATTTAATGCATATCTCAAATTATTTATCAGGTTGCCGCATACGTACTGTATGGAAGTTACAAAGGAAATCTTTGCTTCGTCTTCTATCAACTTGGTCAAAGCGCCTATCACAATTTTTCATAACAAAAATCTCCTGTACTAGTTCCTGCAAGCTGTTGTTTGTGCTCCAAAAGGTTCAGCAGGATTATTCTTATATATTTCTTTATCAAGCCGACTACCATCTGGGTTGTTATTCTACTGAACTGAACTGTGCCTTTATTTTCTTCAATGCTTTTGTTTTCCTGCTGCCCTTCTGTCATGTGTTTGTAACAGAGTCCGGGTAGATATGACTTACATTTGCTTGCAACTAGATTTTGGTGTTATAGGTTTACTCTTTGGTTGTTTGTCTAAGGATGTTTTATTACTTCTTTGTTTAAGCTCACAGGTCCATTTTTGGTCTGCTGTATTTGGGACACACTCCTCTGTTTCTGTACAGTCTTTACTTCCAATAATATAGATCACAAAGTTTACCCCCAAGAAAAAAGGGAAAAAAAAGCTCTATTCAAAATCTCATCTTATGCCACAACATGATTTTGAAAATTTCCATGGGCTTGGTATCCCATGCGACCAGGCCAACCGGGAACCATCGCTGGACTAAGCTTGCTAACATCTACTGAGCCTTTTAAAATGGAGCAACTATAGTACGTAGGAATTCTTTGTGCACCATATGCGGTGATTGGCTCATTCGTGGAGGTTGGACAGCATACAAAAAAGTAAAAAAAAAAAAAATTTCATCAAGCTCGCATGTGAGCCAATCACCGCGTATGTCCGCGCACCGCACGTGGTGCACAAAGAATTTCTCTTATTGCATGGACCAATCTATGGCAAATCTCAGACCATATGCACGATGCATAACGCGCAATCTGGATATGGTGATATAATAGGGGTGATGTGGTGTGTTATCCACCGTGGGATTTGGGGTTGACCATTGGACCAGATGGAAGTAATAATTAGACCCTATGATGAGCTCTATCGCATGTGCGGAATTTTTTGGTCCACTTGCATCACAAACCAACAAAGATCCCACTGCCTTAACGGCTTTCTATGACTATAAGTATGCCCCCAGTCTCAAATTTCTTCTTATTCCTCTTCCTGCTCTCATTCTTGATCTCGTGCTGAGTTTCACATGCTTGTCTCCTTCGCAAGATCGAAGGAGATGGCGGAGTAAGTCGTGGAAACGGATGTCGAATAACAAGTGAGTTCCTCCAGTCCCTCAATTTTTCTCTGAATTCCAAGGATCTGGCCCGGTCTCATTCTCGATTGCATTTTCCCTCAAACTCTTCTTCAATCAGTGGATAATAGTCGCTATGATCATAAGGTCGCCTACGAAACCTAATCTCTTTATCTATTTCTTTTAACGGCATAGATATTTTAACTAATCGATCTTCGGGACCCATTGAACTGTCTGAATTCTTGTTTCGTGCTTGGAATAATTACGGGTTGGGTTCACTTGGATTAGAGAAATCCCAAATACATGGTTGGCTTGGGTTGAGTTTGGGTTAGAGGATACAGAGATTGGATTTGGTTAGGTTACCCTTAACTCGGGCTGACCTACCGACATCCTTGCAAGGAAACGTATAGTCCTTGTGGGAAGCATAAGATAAGCAATCTATTATACTATTTTTTGGTCATATAGTACCTTTATTGAAGTTTTTGTTCGTGCTGTGAACTCTCTCATTAACATCTTGTTCTTTAATGGTCTCTCATTAACATCTTGTTCTTTAATGGTGCTAATTTAGTGCTAGCAATAAGCACGTTAGTTTCATAGTTAAATTTTCTCTTCTACTGCATTGTGTGTGTTTTTGGAATTCTAGAGAAATGCCGAATATGATAGCACGTTCAACATTGGTTCATTATTTCATTTAGGATTTGAATTTTTGAGAAGACATGCAGGATTTCAATTGATATCATGTTTTACTCGTTTCATCTCACCAGAACTAGATTTCATATTCATTAATTTCTTCTTCTTTGAGAATAGTATCAGACAATTTCAGCTAATCATTGTAATCTGGTTATCAAGTTTTGCAAATTAATAACCGGAAGGCATAAGAAAGGGCATTCAAATTCTTAATGAGATGTAGCTCGGCCGATCTAAGGTGCAAGATTAATAATTTCTGTTTTATATTTTTTTTATAAAATAAATTAATAAATATTAGAGTAGTAATTTAAAACAGATTTGATTATGTAAAAAATTTTAAATATTTTGAAAATTTTTAATTTTATTATAAATTTTTATTTAGTACAATTAGATCATTCAACTATTACATTAGTTTAATTCAAATTCTAACTATAATTTTTATTTATCTATCATTATGAAATTATCACATTATGTCATATAATCTGCTTATGTAGCTTTCTTTTCGGTGTTTCAAAGTTCTGTTACGTGATAACCCCGTCGTAGCAGGTCAACAAAAGTTATAGGTAAGGATCGAGTTGAATCAATTTAAAAGTTAGATGATTTGGTAGTATTAAATTAATGTTTATAATAAAATTAAAAATTTTAAAAAAATTATTATTTTTTATAATTAAGCTTTTAAGATATTCGATCACTTAAAGCCGGTATGACTCGAGTTCAATCGATGCCCGCCAAGCACGTCTACATTTTACCCAAATCTGGTTTCCTCGCGAGCGGCCGCTCAAAATAACCCAGCATTCGGAGCCGGTCCTGATGACCGATGAGAGTTTTGGGCGGGCAAGCTTCCCCGAACCCGACCGTGGCGCTTCTGTTTCAAAAATGGCTCTCGCTGCTCGCATTCGGCCTCTCCACCCTCTATTATTCCTTGGTTTCGTTTCCTCTCCGTCGCAGTCGCCAAGGCAAAAGCAAAGCCCCGGCCAGAAGAATAGAAAGATGGCATCCTGGGCCTGCTCCAAGTGCACCTTCCTTAACCCTGCCTCCCAGAAGTACACCTGCGAGATCTGCTTCTCTCCTTCCGCCGCCTCTCCTTCCTCTCCCTCCTCCTCCTCCTCTTCCTCTATCCGATGGTCTTGCCGTGCCTGTACCTTCTCCAACCCCTCCGGCGCCGCCTCCTGCGAGATGTGTGGCGGCACCAGGACCGCGCCGTCATCCGCTTTTCTCGACTTGGATCTGGAGCCCGACGAGCTCTCCAACCCCTCCATCGGTTCCGTCTTCCTCCCCCTCCAGCGCTGTGGCAGCAAGCGTCGTGGACCGGCGCCCGCTGAATCCGACCGCCGCGACGAAAAGGTAGCGAGGAAGGATGTGGTGTCCTCCCCGGTCTCAGGTTGCGTCTCGTGCCCCTTTTCCTTTTCTCTTTGTTTTCCTGTGCCTGGATCCTCTATTGATGAAGTTTTGCTTGACAGTTGGTTAGCGTTGCTTTTAGGTTTTCATGGATGTTTCCTGCTGTTTGGTTGCCAAGATTAGGGTTTGGAGAAAATGGGGATGAATATTCTTTTGATTTCTGATAAAATTAGGGTTTTGATGAAGGACAGAATAGTCTCAATTGCGATTCTTCACTTTGTTTGGGACTAATGTGGTGATGGATTTTATAAGGTTGATGATATGGTCGAACGGTTTTGTCATTAAGGATGATGAGTTTCTTAGTGTGTATGCACATGTAACATCAATACCAGTGAACTACACTGATAGTGGGCATGATTCTAACATCAAAAGGGACGCGACCCTTCTTGCAAGATAAAGGAACACATGCATACAAAATTAAGCGATAAAGATCATGTATGGCATAAATACAATATTTAGGAAACAAAACAAACATCATGACAGAAGGCAGCAAGAAGCCCACAAAGTTTTCAATTTTTATCTGTTTCTTACACTTCTAGCTCAGTTGATGGATCAAAATTTGAATAAGATGCTGATATTGATGCTAATATGATTTGTAGTTCTCTTTCTCTAAATTGATTTGGCAACAAGTTATCAAAAAATTCTGTTTTGCTAAAAATGATATTGTGCTAACTAATTTCCATTCTTGAATTACTGGCTTATCATCCCTTGTTTCAATGGCCCATGATCCACATGAATCGTAGGAATTTCAGAGGCAACTGGATCATAACGAATCAACCAACCAATACCAGTTTTCTACATCTTTCTCTCTAGTTTTCTTAGACAATCAAACATGCAAAAATGTTCTATAATTTTTTCTCTTTCCATCACTGAGTTACTTTTATTATCTTTCATTTTCTTGGGAACCAAATAAAGCCTTAATGTGTGACTAGTTCCCTTCTTATTTTCCCTTCATTTTGAAAACCATTAATGCATTGCAAAGACCAGCCATTTATGCATCATTACCAACTTCTGATAACTCCACTATGCTCCCAATATGAGAAATTGCTCCTATATAACTTGCTCATCGACAAAAGTTCTTTTGCATTCAAAATTCTCCAAGCTCTCTTTTGATGGCCATTATTGCTTCACCTTCATATAGAGAACATATATCCATCACCATTCTTCCAATTTCCATTTTCTTCTACAGTTTGCTGGTTTCTGTCTTGCATCCAATTTATTTTTGCCGGTATTCTTATGGTCTTCAGGCTTCATGATTTTCTGCATCATCAAGCTCTACTCCTTATTTTTGTTCATTTTCATTTTGTTTACACCTTGTTTACTTGAGTTGTAGAAACAAATTTTTTAGTTGTCTCCTCCCCTCTCTCTCTTGTTCTCAAATTTTGACTTCTACAATTGCATACTTAATTTGTTGATCACCATTCATATTCCTGAGTCTGTAAGGTAGTATTTCATAATTGAAAGAGAGGCTGAGCTAAAGCATGTCTATGATACTTAATGTTCTAGAACATTTGAAAAGGAAAGGGAAAAGTCATCTGGTTTTGTAAATAGCAAATTCATGGCACCAATTTCTTAAATACTAGATCTTCTAGATCTTTCATTAGCTATAATTGTGAATGATTTTGAAGGGCTCCGGTTTTTCTCTGTAAGAGAAAAATAAAGGAACCAAGGCAATCCTTTTCAAGCAGTCTGTTAAATCTTTTCTCCTCATGCATTTACTATTCCTTTGCTCATAACTGATGGAGAAAATGGACTCATAATAAAAAGTCTGGCAGTCTGATTGGTTCCTTTTCTTTTTACAAGATATCAGCTCTGATGCATTGAGTGCATCAGTTGGTTATTGAAGAATTCTTGCACTCTATATTGTTATACGATGAATCTATGGACTGAGAATTTCTTTTGATACAATTTATGAAGAAATACAATTATGTGGTCAGAGATATTTTTTTTGTGCCATGCAAACCTGAATCTGAAGGAAATGTCTAGAGCATGATATTAGGCATTTGCACTATCACTAGCCTTGGTCTCTATCCTCCATGGTGGAACACAATTTGGGCAAGATTTTCTGCATACATGTTGAAACCATGATGATCTTCTCCTTAGTGTGTAAAATATTGAAAATTGAGTGGGGCAGGAGTGAAGATATGGCAGTTCAATTAGTTGTTTCTTGGCTTAATATTTCTTTTTTTAAAATAAATTTATTTGGGAGTTTAGCAGACCTGCTAAATTCCGAATCCTCTTGTGCGCTGTACTACAGAGAATGTTGATCTCATTTCAAATATGAATGTGTTTAAAATTTTGAGCTATAATGTCTGGTTCCGCGAAGACCTTGAAGTGTCCAGAAGAATGGAAGCCCTTGGCAACCTTATTCAACAACATTCACCTGATTTCATATGCTTTCAGGTCTGACTTACATCAGGCGTGTTTTTTATCTTAATAGGTGTCATTACAGTAGTAGTATTCATTTATAACCATGAATAACATCATGCAGGAGGTCACACCAAATATTTATGGAATTTTTCAAAATGCAAACTGGTGGAAAGAATATAAATGTTCAGTGGCACAGAAGGTGGCAGCTGAGAGTCCTTATTTCTGCATGCAGGTTTGCTCGTTATAATGATCCTGCAGAAATGTCATTCTAACCATTGGCATGTCATCATCCAGAAAAAAAAAAAAAAAAGGAAAAAGCCCATTGGCATAGCATCAATGTCTTTTCTTTTATTCATTCCTCCATCTACTTTGAACTTATTCAGTAAATTGTTCTCTTGAGTGTATGTCTGTTTAGGAAAGAACATATGATATGATTGATTCTCAGTTTATTTGCATAATTTTATACTAATTTTGGAATCTGAGAATGGAGCAAAAATATGCACATTTACTAGCCTTTGTCTCATAGTTGTTCGTGCCCTCTGAAGACTAGCTTATGATGTTTCCTCACACCATGATTTGCAGCATGCACTAACTCATTTGTTTAGGAAGTATGAAGTATTATCATACAAATTCGAATCTCTAAGGGTGCATACATGCATAATACGCATACAGATTGAATGTAGAATTACTCATAAGAACTCAAGATGTTTCCCCCTTTTATTGATGGGTACATTGATGTATTTGGCACAACTTTTTATTATTGTGGCCATATTACATATGAATTTGTGTCAATCAGGTACATCTTAAAAAAGTTTGATGTATGAAACATGTACACAACTGGATCTTCATAGTGGCTATCTCTCCATGTGTTGCATATCTGATTTCTATATTTGTTCTGTATTGTCTCTTTGCCACTTGCTTTCATGATTGTGAATTAGTAGTTTTTTCTTTGTTATTTGTGAAAAGTCATTTTCGTCAACATGCTGGTTGCATCAACTTGTGGTTTTTTCCTGTTAGCATTACCCTATCTTTGTTCTAATTTCATTTTATTCTTCTTTTAGCATTTTATTTTCTGTGAGATTTTTTTGGTTCTTCTAGAAATTTTTTGAGAAGAATCTGGAAAGGTGATAGTTGGGTCAGTGTATTCGTATTCAGCAATAATGCCTATCAAGAGTTACCTATTACAACCTTGAGGGATATCTGTTGTAGTCCTTGCAGTTCCTTCAGGCAGCCATGATTCAAGCTTAACATTCTTCATTAGTGTTTCATTTGTGAAGATAATTATTTTTAGAATATCTATAGAAAGAAATTCTGCTCTCAATTTATTGCAGATGAGTAGATTGCCTGTGAAAGCATTCAGATGTAAACCGTTCACCAATTCCATAATGGGAAGAGAGTTATGTTTAGCTGATATTGATGCCGGAGGAGGCACAAAGTTGGTCATTGCTACCAGCCATCTTGAGAGTCCCTGTCCTGCCCCTCCCCGATGGGATCAGATGTACAGCAAGGAACGTGTTGCTCAGGCAAAAGAGTCCCTTAATCTTCTCAAAGACTCGCCCAATGTTATATTTGGAGGTGACATGAACTGGGATGACAAGTTGGATGGTGCTTTTCCTCTTCCTGATGGGTGGATTGACGCTTGGATGGAGTTAAGGCCTGGAGAAAGTGGTTGGACGTATGACACAAAAGCCAATCAGATGCTGTCAGGTAACCGGAAATTGCAAAAGAGACTAGATCGATTCATTTGCAGCTTGCAGGACTTTAAGCTTGATAGCATCCAAATGGTTGGGATGGAGGCTATACCAGGTCTTACCTATTGTAAAGAGAGAAAGGTTAAGAAAGAGTTCCAGAAGCTGGTGCTTCCTGTTTTGCCTAGTGATCACTATGGTCTGCTCTTAAATATCTCCCGCTCGTGACTTTTTAAGAATGCCAAGCTGCAAAAATTGCTGAGGCCGCTAGTTTGATGCAGTGATGTGCAGCATTTTATTTTGTGCCCTGTTTTTTTTTTTCTTTTTTCTTTTTCCAATATGAGACTAGGTGAAAAACAGATAGGATGAATTGTGGTTAATCCTGTTACTTCAATTATGGACTTGGACTTTTGGGTGGAATTATAGTCCATGTGACATTCTGTAATTAATCTTACAAATTTACAGTGTTCTTCTGTCACAATGGTACTACCTTGGCAAAGATACGTAACTATATTGGCTTGCAAAACAAATTCACCTTTGAAAGTGCTGCAATGGATGATATGAACTTCAAGTGAAAATCCATAATTTCCTGGGTGTCTAGGTGGAGATCTAATTTAATGGTTTTACAAGACAATTCAATCAATGTATAAATCAAATGATTAAGTTCTTATTAAATCCTTTCAGGGCAATGAAGCAAGTTGCAGCTTGTGCCATCATCAAATGATTAACTTCTGCAGCAGTTCATTTGGCAGTTCGTGCTTTCATTGAGAAGTTCAACTGAGTTCGTTGACTCCTCGCATGCATCTTGTAATCGTACTCTTATGAGTTTAGGTGCTGTTGGATTACCTTTTCCTTTGTATTGACAAAAATTGTGCATTACAAGTTAGGTAGCTTGTGAAGTTACTCTCTGTTTCTTTCTTTTTTTCTCTCTCTTTTTTTTTTTGGTGGGGTTGGTAAGAGAAAGCATTAGCCACATTTCAACAGTCGAAGAAACCTTAAGAGGAGCTTGAAGAGGCATAATTGGCCAGCCAATCCACTGCACAATTTCCTTAGCAGTATGTGAGTCGAGATGCGCGTGGAGGTGCTGCTGGAGAAGAAACGAGATATCAGAGAAGAAAAATGATATTCCCGAGAGGACTTGTGGAAATGTCTGAGGGGATCCAATAAAATAAAGAAAAGAGAATATCTTCATAAACCGTTGGTATCAACTCTCTTTAGTGTACTCACTTACTCTAATGCGCCTTTTTTAGAACTAATCTTTGTTACCCTTTTCTCTTCGTTCAATGGTGGTTTTTCTTGTCAATAGATAAATGGAAGTGGCACTTCCAACCATTTGTACGACAATTTTATTACCGTTTTGTGATTCACGTATCTTCGTGCAGGTATTTGTGTCTGAAGACTGTCAATCCAATGACTAAACCATTCTGTGCTTTTCTGATTGGAGTAACTTTTATATGTCGTGTGGATGTGAATGCTATTGCTTACGTTTATTCATTTTATTGTATGGTACTTGATTTTTTTTAAAATTTATTGTGTTTGATATATTTCCTGGATAATATTGCTTTTCTTGAAATTGCCACCTTCGGTTAGTGCATTGAACTTAGATGGTCACTATATTGTGTTCGTTAAGGTAATGAGTCATGAGACACTTTCTTCCATACTTGCGAGGGAATGGAGATGTTGCTACAAATAATTATGCCAAATGGGACATGTAGATCGAATTTTTTTGGATTATATAGGGTGTGGAAAGTCTAGTTACAAATCCTAATTATATTTAATTAGAAACAATGTGTAGGATGTCCTTCATGATAGCATGGGGTGCGCTCATTAAACACACGAGTAGAAGACATCTTCCTTTTCTTTTGGTAAAAAAGTAGAAGACATCTTCAACAACAAAGAAACTGCCATGACAATGCCACCGCAGAGGATGGTGCTCTATGCACCAAAAGAGTTTGTCACTTCTGATGGACAAGAAAGTGTAAATGTTTCTTTTATATTAGCTAAGTTTATTCACTACATAAATGGCAATTTTTAAACTTGTAGATGAGTATATATATATATATATATATATATATATATATATATATATATATATATATATATATATATATATATATATATATATGCCTGGCACAACAGCATTGCCCGGATCTAATGTTCTTTCAGGCATGACAATTTTGACATTAAAAATTTTCTTCTCAAAACTTATTGTGGATTGAAGTAATAAGTTCCATCCTGTAGGAGGTCACACCTAATATATATGGAATCTTTCAAAGATCTGAACGGTGGAAGGATTATAGTTGTTCAGTTCCGCCGGAGAGGGCGACTAGAAAATAGTTATGCATGCTGGTATTATCCTAATCAGCTCTTACTTCTCATATCCATTAAGCTGGCTTACATTCGAAGACTTTGTTTTTTTTCATTACTTATTAAAATCTATTAATTTACGTATACTTCTTTTCGCAACTTTAGATGTCAAGATTGAAGGTTTATTCCCAAATTTGAATTGCATTTTCTTTGCTTGCATGATCTTCAATAGAAAAATAAAGTATTTATTTGTTTGGCTGCTTTCATTACTATTTATTTATAAAGTAGTTATTTATTTATTTATTTGTAAAGTATTTATTTGTTGATTCTATTATTATCATTGGCACTATAATCACTATAATTACTATCAATGCTTCCACCATCATTATCATTATTGTTATATTAAAGGATCTTCATTGCTGCCATCATCTCTACTATCACTACTCATTACTGTCATTATCATTATCTTGATCATAAATATCATGTTTATATTTATATAAATAATATTTATACCAATATATTTTTATTTTTAAAAACTTAAGAAATAAAATTTAATTTTTATTTTTATTTTTAAAAATAATAAAATTTGATGATGAAAGAAAAAACACTGTTGTACGCCAGCCTCTTTAAGGAAGAATGAAGGAAAAAAGAAAAAGAAATACTGTATGCTACCGTGGAGCAACATATACCAAATTTTGGATAGGCATATAGTTATAGGATAAACCATGTTAAGCCGCGTTCGTATCGTTTTCTTTGGCCGAAGCACAGCCGTATAGGCTCGCTTCCAACCAAAAATTCTTTGTACACCATCTGTGGCGTAGAAAATCTGACGTGGAGTGCACCATTTTTTTTTATTGGACCACATACCCACTGCTTTTCGATGCATATTTAATGTCTACATATTAGTATTTTCGTTTAAAAATTTTATATAACGAAAATATCTTTCATAACTTTCTGATATCTTGAATGACTTATGAATATATATGACTTCATGTGAATATATATAACTTTTTGTCGTATGACTTTCGATAAATATATATGACTTTCTGTGGATATATATGACTTTCTGTAAATATATATAACTTTCTATTAATATAAATTTTTTTTATAAATATATATGACTTTCAGTGACTTTCTGTGAACATATTGATTTTATATAACTTTCTGTCAATATATATAACTTCTTATAAATATATATGGCTTCCCGTGACTATCTCTGAACATATTAAATTTTTGTGAACATATATATATTCACAGAAAGCCATATATATTCACAGAAAATCACAGAAAATCATATACATTCACAAAAAAATATATAAAATATTAAAAAATTATAAATTTTTTTATAAAAAAATATTATAATTTTAAATAAAAATATTTTTATTATATAAAATTTTTATATAAAATATTAATTTATAAATATTAAATATGTATCAAAAAAAATAATGACTATACGATTCAATTAAAAAAAATGGTGCACCCTACGTTGTATTTTCCGCACTTCAGGCGGTTCCAACCGGACACCAAACTGCGCCATGTTGGGAAAGGAATAAAGGCCCAACCGTTCCTCAGTTCTTCAAGCATACCGCAAGACACGAAACAGTCTCTTCTGACAGATCAAAACACGACACGGTAGATCACCTCCATCGCACCGCCCTTACGTATCGAGGTTTGCATCTCGTTCATGGTGTCACGGCGTTCTTCATGGTTTAGCTGATCCACTTGCAACGAAAGCCACCTCCCCACCCAGTCACACCCCAACCAGTACCGGGCTATTGACTCCAAGTCGCTCTTTTCCGCTTGCAACGAAAGCCACCTCCACCCACTCACACCCCAACAAGTACCGGTGCTATTGACTCCAAGTCGCCGATAGAGTCTCTGTCTCCGTGCCGATAACTTTGTGAAAGGGAGAGAAAGAAGCGCAAGGGAGATGGGCAACGCTGAGAGCTCTTCCGAGTTCCCATCTCGTGATCCCGGCGAAAGTGACCATGATCGGAACAAGAAATCGGCAGAGGAAGAAAAGCCGCCGTCCTCCGCAGCGGCCACGGCGCTGAAGGTGGGCGCGGCGGTGGCAGGCACCGCCCTCTTGGCGCTGGGAGCGTGGAGCGCCGCGTCGTCGTCGTCTTCGGGCTCTAGTAATCGCCGTGACATAACGATGGAGGGGTTAGACACCAGAGGCAGCAGCAGTGGCACTGGTCGTAGTCATCTCCAAGGTTCTTCCCAATATCCTGCCTCCTATCAGCTGGGTAGGTCATTGTTTCATGAGCTTATATCATGATCTCCTACAATTTCACCTAAAAGAACTCGATGGCTGTGGCAGGAGATGGTGATCGGAATCTTGCCTCGAGAATGATAAAAATCATGAGTTATAATGTCTGGTTTTGTGAAGATGTGCAAGTGCTTGACAGAATGCGAGCAATTGGCCGCCTTGTACAGGAGCATCGCCCGGATCTGATTTTCTTTCAGGCATGACACTTTTGCCATCAAAAAATCTCTCCTCTAAGCGCTTGTTGTACATGGATTGAAGTAATAAGTTCCATCTTGCAGGAGGTCACACCTAATATCTATGGAATCTTTCAAAGATCTGATTGGTGGAAAGACTATAACTGTTCAGTTCCGCCCGAGAGGGCGACTAGAAAATATTTCTGCATGCTGGTATTATCCTAATCCGCTCTTACTTCTCATATCCATTAAGTTGGCTTACCATCAAAGACTTGTTCCTTTCATTACTTGTTTAAAATCTATTGTATATTTAATAGAGAATCACTTACTGATCTAACATTTTGCTTCCCTTTCTTTTCCCCTGTAACACATCTATGAATGTCAGGATGGTTCTCGTATTTGCTCAACAAATTTACACATCTTCCCTGTATTTGATGGTCATGGCAAATTTATCTATGTTGGGTCTTTGGGAATTAAAATTTAACAGACTCTAGGAAAATAATCATTTGATTATGGTAAGGTTAATAGTCATAACTGCTGTACGATGTCATAAATTATTTATCTAATATAAGATTTTAGTGGTTGTAGTAAGCTATTCTACCAATGGCTTATATACTCCATGATCTAACATAAGTGCTCGACACACAGTTATGGATAATTCACTATTATTGTTCTTGTTATTATTTTTTACTTTTTGCTGTTTTGACACTGAGAATAATGTTTAGTAGTTACCTGTTTGCAGTTGAGTAAGTTACCTGTAAAAGGATTTCTGTGTGCGCCATTTGAGAACTCGACAATGGGAAGAGAACTCTGTTTAGCTAATGTCGATGTGGGGATGGGCAAGAACCTGATTGCTGTCACCACCCACCTTGAGAGCCCCACTCCTCGGGGAATGAATAGTGAAGAACGGGTGGCTCAGGCTAAAGGGGCTCTCAACGGTCTTAACCGTTATACAAATGTTGTTTTCGGTGGTGACATGAACTGGGATGAGGTCTCAGATGGGCCTTTTCCTCTTGATGGATGGGCTGATGCCTGGACAGATCTTAGACCTGGAGAAAATGGATGGACTTATGATACCAAGTCCAACCAAATGCTGAAAGGTAACTTTCTTCAGTTGCAGAAGAGATTGGACCGGTTCATATGCAAATTAGCAGATTTCAAATTGATCGATATAAAAATGATTGGAATGGAGGCGATACCGGGCCTTTCATACTACAAGAAGAGGATGGAGCTCCCTGTTTTTCCCAGTGATCATTTTGGGTTACTTTTAACTATGTGCCTGATGCAATAATGGTTGAAAGAATAATGAGGAGCTTCAGAGGATTTGAAGACTCTTGAATATAAAGCAGTGTCATGGTGGATATCCTTATATATGTGGCTTGTGTTAATATTTGAGATAGAATGAGTGCGTAGTATCTTGTTGTGGGTGAGTAGAATGGTACCAGAGTAACATGAGACTTGGAGCTCATGGTATGAAGTGACAATATCTTGTCTTGTGACTATTCTGTAACCGTAAATGACTTTTGAAATGGTGGTGTGATTTCTCTAGTTCACAGCTAATGACTTGTTTTCATCTTCAGAAATTCAGTATTTGTCAGTTGTTACTACTAAGATAGTCTTGAGATGCAATGTTGTCTTATCAATGCAAGTTATTTACAAAGTTTTGTCATAAAAATTGATAAATGCCTTTTATTTTGGAAGCAGCTGGAAATCTATTGAGATTGTGACCAGTCATGCTGGCAAACTCTATATAAGCTGTGATGTTTGCAGAAAAAAAAGGAAGAGAGGCTAAGCAACCAATTTCTTTCTGCAATTTGGTTGTGACAGAAATTTCAGAAGGGAATTTATTGATCAAATATTTTGTTTCAGAAAAATATGAAAAAATTCGACAGAAAACATGCGAGAATTTTACTTCACTGCAGTTTTCAGACTTCATTAAGCCTCAATGTCTTCATAGTTTCACAAAAGCCACCACGTTGCTGCCATGCTCACCATCATTGCCAGAACTGCCTCAGTCAGCATTATGAGAGATTTACGGCGGTAAATGCTGAGACCATTGTCGTTGATATACGGAGATCAGAAATACATGATTTATAAACCTATGGTAGCAAGGAAAATCCACTTTATCTTTATTTTGCCAAAGATTAGAGTTTTCTTTAAATTTTTTACCGAGATGATCCTGTTTTGGAATTCACCATTATATCAGCACAAACCTGACTATATTTGCAGTAATTAACAAATGAAGTGACTTTGCTAAATTTTTGCATCCGTTCGACAGTAGGGCCTAATAGTCCAGCAAAGTATAAGATGAACTGTTTTTGCAAAAATTCGAAGTGACTTATTTTTACAGAAATACGAAATAAAAATAAAACCTTGCCATCAAAATATCAAAAATTTAAAACATTTCGGATATTTGTCCTACCTTCGTATGGATGAATCTTCAAGGCAGGCATAGCACTTCCCCTGGCCTGGCAAGTATCATGGCATTGGAACGACAACCCGGAAGAGACTACTTGGCCTGGTCAGTGCCACACTGCCACGCAGGTCTAGTTCCGGGACCAGGCCTAACGGGGCCATTGAGCCCACTAGGCCGGCCAATCGGGGCTGCCAAACGGGGCCATTGAGCCCACTAGGCCGGCCAATCGGGGCTATTACTAGGCCGGAACAAACGTTTCATCCGTGGAGAAATTCTTCGTACACCATGGCGGTGCAGAAAATCAGATATAGAGCGCAACAATTTACATGATTGCTTCAAATAGCCATTCTTTTCAATACTCATTAAATATTTATAAATTTATTTTTTGATTTAAAATTTTAAATGATAAAAATATTTTTTTATTCTGAAAAAATTATGACATCCTGTGATTTATTTATTACATTTCGTGATGACATCTTGAAGCATATTATTATTTTTTAAAAATAAAAAATTACATAAAAAATATTTTTATTATTAAAATATTTTTATAAATTTTTATTTTTAAAAAATTATAATATATTTTAGAATATTATAATAATTTATGAAATATCATAATATTTTTAAAATAAAAAATATTTTTATCGTTCAAAATTTTTAATCAAAAAAATTAATTTATAAGTATTTAATGAGCATATTTAATAAGTGTTCAGAAATGTAGCTATATGGTCAATAAAAAAAAAAAAAAAAATGGTGTCCCGTATAGCATGCGGTGCGCAAAGAATTTCTCACGAGTAGTCGGGCCTAGGCCGCACCGAGCCCGTTAACATCCACTAAGCCCTGGAATGAGCTCGATCGTATGTGCGAAATTTCTTTGTCAGCTTGCGTCACATGCCAGCTAGGGTCCCACCGTCTTAACTGCCTTCCATTAGTATGGCCCCCAGTCCCAACAATCCCTCTCATTCCCGCTCTGCTCTCGTTCTTGCTCTCACGCCTTCGCAAGATCGAAGGAGATGGTGGAGCACGGCGCAGAAACGAACGCCGAATGACAGGTGAGTTCCTCCAATTATTCTCCGAATTCCATGGCCCGATCTCATTCTTGATTGCATTTTCCCTCAAATTCTTCTTCAATCAGCGGATAATGGTCGCTATGATCATAGGGTCGCCTATGAAACCTAATCTCTTTATATGTTTCCGCATAAAGATTTTAACTAATCGATCTTCGAGACTCAGCGAATGTGTTCTTGATCAGGTTTCCCTCTAAATATCGATAGTATCCGTGGAATATTTGCTATGATCGTCCATCGCTGAAAATCTTGATATATTTCTGTTGGTTTCTCGCTCATCTACTTTGATTTCCTTGCCAAGATATCGTTCTTTCTCATATTTCCTCTCGTATCTTTCTCGAAGGGCTTTTTGATGATTTTTTGGCATCGTATTTCGCTTCAAAATCTAATCTTTTTCTTTAGGTTTTGGTTGCTTATAATATTTAAACCGATCGATCTTGACTTCCATCATAAAATCTGGTGGCTGCTCCTCAGCCTCCGTTTGCCTCAAAAAAAAAAAAAAAAAAAAAATGAGGAAGACTTCCATCAACCCTCCACCGGCTCGAATTCCGTTCCAAGATTTGATTCATGCTTACACGTTCCCCGTATCTTTCTTCATAGCGGAACAATCGCTGTGATAATGCGATCCCTTAAAAACCTAATCTCTATCCGCTGGTTTTGATCACCATAATAGTTTGAACAAATTGTTACTGAGTTCCACCAATTCCCATCATCATGATCTATTTCAAGTTCCTTTCTTAGATCTCTTTCTTACTCGCACTTTCCCTCAAAATAATTGCTTCTATCGTATGATCACTTAAAAACCCTAATCTCTGTCTCTTATATGTTTCATTTCATAACGCCGTGAATGAATTGATTCCGAGTTGTTCGCCCAGAAGGAATCTGAATCGATAGAAATACTTAAGAGAAGAAAAATATGTGCCGGGCATCGATCCTACTTCTCGGGTTCTCATGGATACTTTTGAGATTTTAATTCTTTGGTTCCTGTTTATTCCTTTGTCCATATAGTTCTGCTAGTCTTGAACCCTGATTTATAGAGTCAAATGGTTGCGTTGATCATCTGTTGGCTCTGATCTTTATAATTAGATGAACTGACTAAACATGATTTTCCCTTCCTCGCAGGAGAAATTACTTTTCTAATGCGGTCGTTAATACATTGCGGATGGAATTACTGTAGAAGATTGAAGATAAACTTCACATTCAGCTCTATTTTGACAGGTAAATCGAGGGATTCTTAGACTTCTCAATGGCCCCTATATGTTTATCTGACTTTCTAATACTTTTGTCCTTGAATATATTTTCGTTTAAGTTGATGGAATAACTGTGCTAACAATAAACCTTTAGAGCTGTGATTCGTAGTGCCATTTGTACAAAGTATCCTTGCCTTCTAAAGAGAACTATGAAATCTATTTCATATCGTGCGTTCATCTTCCACTTTTAAGGACTGGTGCATCCAAGTTCTGCATTTCATACTGGTTGTGAACTTATACTAGCCCTTGGCCCCTGCAGGCATGAATTCAGTCCATGCCTAGCACATCAGATGGTCCAATGGTGGCCCTGTATTGCATTTTGATTTGCAATATCACAATCCATTATGCCTTCTCTTTAACCCTCTATTTGGTATGAAGGATGGATTGAAGAAAGGATAGATGGAGGAAAGGTCTCATATATTTGGTGAACATGGAAGGATGGATGGAAATGATTTTCTTATCCGTTTGGTATAGGAAGAATGAGAGAAAGGAAGGATGATATTTTTATAACATTTTACAAAACTATCCTTTGATAAAAATATTATTATTATTAATTTATAATACTTATACTTATTTATATTAAAGAAGTAAAGAATCTATAAACTTATAATCTTTATAATCTATAATCATATTAAAAATTATATAAATATTTAATTTAATACAGATTTCATAAATTAATTATTAATAAATTAATTATATAAATAACTAACTAACTTATAATTTAATTTAAATAGTTAATTAATATTATACAAATAGTTAATTAAATAAATATAAGTAAAAAAATAGAAGATAATCTAATTATTTAATTATAATTATGAAAATTATATATTAAAATTAAAACAATAACTATTAAAATTTAATAGTATTTAATTAATAGTATGTATAAAAATATATATAAATAATATTAATGAAAAAGTAAAGAAATATTATATGTTTATCAAAAAAATTAATGAGGGGTAATTTTGTCAGTATAAAAGTCTATCCTTTCAATGTTCCATCCATCCATCCTTCATCCTTCTAATTTGAGAGGATGCAAAATGGTGGGTCAATGTAGATGGATAATCTACTTTTTTCATCTATCATTCTTATAATTTTTTGAATCAAACAGTGAATGAGGGTCATCTATTCTTCTAATCTCATCCATCCATCGTCTCATGATCCAACCAAATATAGCATAAACTCTGGTCGTTATAGATGCATCTTTCATGGTTTATAAAAATGCTAATATTTGAAAACTAGGGACTGACTTGGTATTGTTTCATGCTTTTAGTCAAGTCCTACTTTATTTGAAGGTGTATATGGCACGTGTCATGCAAGGCCATCGATAAGAGTGCAATTAGAAGAAAAAACAATCCTATCAATCTATTTGCTATAAGATCTGTAATTTTAAATCCATTTTGCTGGTTTTCATCCGATTGCCTCCAAGTTTTCATATGCTGATGTTATACCTGAAAAAAATCCGATGCAGTCTATCTTCAGTAGATCTTTTTTACTCCTTGGGATTCAGACCGGTGCACTATAATAGTTCTATTAGTCATCCAAACTCTCAATCTATGGAATTTTGGACCCAGTCATCATCCAAATAGATCCTAATCATTAAAATTACAGTACTCTATTGTGTTACAGTGAAATAGCTGTTGTTCCTTAGTTGCAGATTTAATGCTGTTCACCGTGTCAAAGTTTGGATTGAAAAAATCAGCCTGCCAACTTTTCAGCAGATGGTTGCCCCAAGGTTTCATGTTTTTTTCCATGCGGGTTGCTATGCCTTTTTTTTTTTTTCTTTCAAAGTGATGATAGAGACAACACCCTTCATGGTCATTGGAAACATATTCAATTCCACTTCCTCAAAATGAGGCAACTAGCAGGAAACAATGAAGCACGTGCACATAAACACACTTCTAACTAGTTTCCGAGTGATTTCCTGTCTGGCTTCCTATTCTTTTCCCACAAATAATAAATGATGGGTAAAAATAAATACAAAAAAAAAATTAAATCAAAAGAGTAAACAGTATTGCAAAAATGAATAACGAGGACGAGGTGCATAAAATCATGAGCTTATGAGAAGAATGAACACATTTTTGGACTCTTCTGGCGAATTTGTCAGATTCCATTTCTTCTTTGTTGCCTGCCATCATGTCCAGAAGTTGGAGGTTGAGAAGGTAACCACCACCATCATGCTCATGACCATGTAAAGAATGTGGAGGCCTTGATTCCATCTTTTTCTTGGTCTGAATCTGGTGCATCCCTCAGCCTTACTGGCCTGAGTTGCATTAGCTCCAGCATTGGTGATGTTACTCTCCTGCTTGCTGCCCGAAAACAACAAATAAAAGGGTCCGCCATAATTTAGATTTTTGCTGAAGCTACCGCAAAACTTAATGCGAATAGATAAATTTTAACGCCACAATGCATATTAAACAAGTTCCCCGTCAAACATGAAAAAATTCTTAAGGAAAAGCCATGAATTCAACATTCCATTAGAGTCATGCTGATGGACTTAGAGTGGCATATGATTGCCTTTGACCTAGCACTTATGGCGCTGAGGGACAATTATGGAACTTCAATTACATTATCTTTCTTCTTTCACACCAAGGGAATGCACTTAAAGCAGAAAAGAGTGAGAATTAGAATGTAAAATAGGAGAGCACTCAGAGCAGAGTGTTAAACTGTAGGGAAATAATAAGAAAAATGCTTAAAAAAAAAAAAGAAAAAAGGATGGAAGGTTCGGAGGGTTCTTACCTTCCAGGAAAGATGCAATCCCCATGACCTGAAACATAACCACAATTTTTTGTCTCTCAGCAACCAAAGTTCTAGCACAACCAGAAAAATAGTTAATGGTAATGATAATGATGACATAATATAAAAAGTTTGAACAAAAATGACAGCTAAAAGCTAGAGTGAGAAATTATTAGTCCCTGAGCATGCAACTATTGGGTCAACTCATATAATGATACCTTATATGCAAAGTAAAAGACTGTTTAAATTGCAATGCCAGTGCCATTTGCAATTGGTTGTAACAAGTAGGACCACTCTCAGAATATATGAAAATTGGGTTGTGTGGGCAATTAAGCTGCTAGATGGATAGATAATAGATTCAAACTGGTGGGTACTAGGGGGAAATTGGGATAATAATTGATCAAGATACCTAAAAACAATCTGGTTTAGTATCAGCTCAACAAAAAACTAAGAAACAATCATCACATGTTCCGGTTGGTATTTTATTCCTCTAGGAAGAATTTGCTGTTATGTTTATTGCAGTTATGAGTCGACAACTTCTCAGTCGTGAGCATGTGGCCATCGCAACAAAGATTTCACTGTTAATGTCTATGACTTGGGAACTGTACACAGCTTCTGGCTGCAAACCCAGCATACCTTTCTGATTAAAAAGTCGTTTTCAGCATGTTAGTCATTGAAATCTTCTCAAGTTGCATATAAACCCTCTAATTCTTTAATGTTGCACATAAAACCCTCATGTTGAAGTGCTTATAATTTCTCTGGTTGGCCATGAATGGTCACTACTGTTGCAAATGATCCATAGAGAGTCTTCAACATTGACGCTTTTGAAAAAGAAAAAAAAAATTGTAAGAAGAAAAAAGAAAAGTAAAAAAAGAAAATATATTTTTTTTCTCTTGATTGGAAGTTTAAAGAAAGAAAAAAAAATTATTTCTTCCCTTCTTGATTGGAAGTAAAGAAGAAAGAAAAAAAAATATAATTTTTTTTTATTATTATACTCTTAAAACGAACTCAATAAATCCAATCAATAGATCCAAAAAAGAAATCAAGAAAAGATTTTGTCTTTTATTTTTTTTCATCTTTCTTTTTGTTTTCGTTGATTTTTTTTCCATTCACAAGAGTTCAATCAGATGAAAAACTTAGGTGGAAAGCTTGAAATAAATCTTAAGATTAAAATATAATATTAATTTTAAAAATTTTGATATGATATTTTTTTAATATTTTTTTATTATGAAGAGCATTTATGATATTATATTATTATTATTTATTATTTATTATTTTTTAATCCTCCGCCTTCGTTTCTTCTCGCTGTCATCTGCCACCTCCCGCCCACCTCCCCGGCAGTCTTCCTCCTCCTCCTAATGCTCGTGTCCCCCCTCCCGCAACCGCGTTGCCTTCTCCCTTTTTTTCTGTCGCAACCCTCCCATCCTGCTACTGCACCGCCTTCCCTCCCCCTCATCAATTGATAATCCTTTATTAGATATTTCTAGGCTAGGTTGGGTATGTTGTTTTTTTTAGAGTTGCATGGATTATACTAAGCCTTTTTGCTTCCCCTTTTCCTTTTCCCATTCTTCTTCTCCACCCCTCTTTTTCTCTGCCACAGGCTGAGGCTGCCCTTTCTTCTTCTCTGCTGCAAACCCCCCTGATCTTTTTTTCCGCTGCAGGCCGCCCCCTCCACTCCTTTCTTCTTCGTCACTGCAGGTTGCCCCCCTCCTCTCACACAAATGCCCCGCCTCCCTCTTCTTTCTCCGCCGCAGGCCGCTGCCCCCCTCCCACAACCGCCCCGCCTCCCTCCTCTTTCTTTTTCTCCACCACAGGCTGTCGCCCCTCCTCCCTCGACCTTCACGCCTTCGTCTTTGATGATGACCTAAGATGGGTGGCAAGAAGGTTTTTAGAAAAAAAAATACTATTTAATTTAATTCTGATCTTTAGATATTTACCGCACTTATCATGTACATCTGGTGCTCCAACTAATTGCTGATGGAGAAATTCAAACAATCCATGTTTAATTTAATGGTTAGAAATAAATCAATTATAAAAAAATTAAACTACCTTTTGGAGCAGAAAAATCTTAGTTTTGATCTTTATTATTAAAGAGATAAGATGGAAATTATAAAAGCTTCACTAATTTTTTTTTTCTTCAATTTCATTTGATTTGAAGAAAAAAAATTACATATTCGAGAGAATTTATATTTTTTCTATTTTTTTATTTTTATAAAAAAAATTTAATTAAAAAAATTAATATTTTCTCTTTTATTCTTTTTATTTTCTTCCTATTCTTTCCTTGCAACCAAGGCGTGAATGGATACGAAGATGGCTTTGACAGAGAGGAAGCTCTCCTAACACAGCAAAAAGATTGGTATATAGGTGGGGTAACGAGTGGTCGATGAGAAATTGGAAGAAGAAACTCTACCAATAATGCACCCCCTGGATACCAACTTTAAGGAACAAGTATTCCATGCATACTCGTTCTGGCTAGAGCTAGTAAAACACCAAAGCCCAACACGTCAAATGATCACAAGGACTTGTATGTGATATTAAAAATTTGGATGGTTCATGTGTATATTAAAAATTTGAATTGTTCAGTCACCTTAGTAGCCAATCAATGTAAATTTAAAATATTTCCTGCCCACCAATGAAACCCAAAAGCTTTCTCATTGTGTTCAGAAACAAGCACGAAGAAAACAACAAAAGCTCACTCTTTTGGAGGTCTATGCATAGATTCTAACCAAGTCCTGACGAATGACTTCCAAGTCCCAACAGCGGAGAGTATCAAACAAAATTTACAGCAGGATCCAGGCCACACTCAGCTCGTACTCTGGTCTTCCTCTGTCTTCCATGTCTTTTTTTTTTTTCCTCGGCTTCCATGTTGCTCCCCCAAGAGGGTCATCCTTGTCCTCAGTGTGCCCTCTCCTATCAAATCCCACTACATTCCAATTCCACCAATCCATTTCCTCTCCACAGCCCATCACGACGGGAAATTATTCCATGCGCCTGGTCAAGTGAACCAGGGCAAATCCCGGAGCTTTCACGGCGGAAAGCGCGCAATCGAAATTTGGTGACATTTAAGGGGTAGCGTGGCGTGTTATCCACCGTGGGATTTCACGCGGTCCAATTGCACCTGATGCATGCAATACGGAGGCCATCACCACCCTCACACAGATACAAAGAGCAACAACTAGAATCCAATGCCGTTCAACTTAACGCACTAAAGTAAAAAAGTTATAATATAGACTATGGACATCTCCACTAAAGAGTCGGCAAACACGCTGGGGTTGGTATACAAGTATAGAAAAGGAGTCGGCGCACTTACCGGGGTCGGTGGTGGTGACCATGGCCACCCCTTGGAAGTAGCAGGATCCGGGCACCTTCCCCTCCTTCTGGTAGTAGCTATCAAATGCATATGATGCGTGGCTCCCAACATTGTTTGGCTCGTAGCAGCTCTCCCCGGGCTGTATCTCCGAGCAATTCGCCAGCCCCGGCCCACACGCCCAGTCCAGCGCCGCCTGCAGCGCCTTCCCGTCCGCCCCCTCCGCCGCCACGCAGTACGTCCTGTTCGTCGTGTCCGTCGCCAAGAACTCGCCGCTCCCCACCAAATGAAGCAAGTATACCGGTGTCCCGCTCCCGTAGAAAAGCCCCCAGTTCCCCTCCGACACCGGCCCCGGCCTCAAATCCTCATTGAACAGCTCGTAAATGTAGACGCTCGATGTGATCTCCGGGTGGAGCGGCGTTCCGGAGCGGTCGAGGATGTGCTTGATGACATTGGAGTTGTAGGTGTCGGCGTTGTCCTTGGTGGCGAAGGGCTCGTCCTTGCGGGAGCCGTTGGAGGGCCAGCCGGTCTCGGTGATGAGGATAGGCACATCGGTGACGTTGAGGTTTTTCATGGAGAAGTAGGCGGCGTCGATCATGGCGTCGAAGACGTTGGTGTAGTGGAGGAGGGTATTGGGATCCACCTCCTCGAGCGACGGTGGGAGGGGTTTAAAGAGAGAATTGTCGAGGGGGATCACGCCGCGGCTCTGCATCAAGGCGTAATAGGGGTAGAGGTTGAGCATGAGAGGGGAATCTGTGTCGGAGAGGAATTCAAGGAGGGGGAGAAGGAAGGAGGAGGCCAGCGTCTGGTTGAAGAATGCCTGGGAGGGGGGGAAGGGGTCGAGGATGATGGAGAAAGGGAGAGGGGTGGAGAGCTTGATGGGAGGGTCGGCGGAGGAGGAGAGGGCGGAGGAGAGGGAGCGGAGGGCGGGAAGGAGGAGGGGAAGGGCAGACGGGAGGGAGGCGGGCACCTCGTCGCCGACGGCGATGGCGGAGATGAGGGTGGAGGGGAGGAAGGAGAGGACGTGGCGGGCGACCCAGGCTACGGCGGTGGCGTTGGAGGAACCCAGGGCGAGTAGCTGGTTGTTGGGGATGCCGAGGACGACACGGATGCCGGTGCCGGCGAGGGCGGCGAGGAGGGCTGGGTCGGCGTCGTAGAGCCGGATGTGGGTTATCTGCTGGGACTTCAAAAAGGCCACCAGCTCCTCCGGCGTAAAAAGGTTGGAGACGTCGGTGCCGATGTTGACACCGACGAACGGCGTCTCCTCGTCTTTTGATTGATTCGCCGCTGCTGCAAAGAAATGATGGAAGAATTATCTATGAGTATTGCTTGGATGAGGGTTGAGAAGAGGAGGGTTGGGGAGATTTGGACGGTAGTCTTACCGGCAAATAAGGAAGACAAGGATAGGGAAAGGAAGAGGAAGTGGAAGATGGACAGGATGGGAGTCATTCCCATGGGTCTCTCTTTTTCGAGTAGAGTTGGCCTTTATTGTTAGGGGAAGACGGTAGCATTATTTTGGAAGGAAAGGTGGGGAAGGGGTGGCTTGAATTTTGGAATGTCTCTCTCTCTCTCTCTATCTGTCTCAGTTTTACTGCCTTCTTTCTCTCTTACGGCTCCCTCTCCACTCCGTCTTTATCTGTAGAAACATTCAGACGTGTGACTCGTGGGAGTGGGACCTGTGACTGAGATAAGAGGGCAGAGGTAATTGAGAGAATTGAAATTATACAGAGAGATTGGACTGGGTGATGCGGACAATGACGAGGACACAGTCTCTGGGGTTTTGTTCAGCTCAAGTAATGTTTGCTCTACATGCTGCGTGTCTTTTCTCGAGTTCTTAAATAGAATCAGATTTGGTGTTTATCAGTGTTTGATATAACAAAAGGAGAAGTCAGCTGAGCTGTCTCAGTTGGGAAAGAGGCCAAGGACGCCCCAGATCGAAAGTTAGCCCATTCTCGCCGACATCAAGTTGCGCGCACTTGCTCTTTCCCGTCGGCCGTGGAGATCGAACAGATCCAGCTTCGTTCTCGTGCCTACAGAAAATAAAAGAATAGGCCAAAAGAGGGGGGGAAAAAAAAGTTCCACATTATGCTGGTATCTAGCACGTGCTAGAGCACGTGTGAGATGGACAGCCGTAGTTATTCAATCACCTTTTCTTTGCGAAAAGACCTCTCCATGTGTGAACCTCTTTCTGTTCATATGCTACGGGTAGAATATATTTTAGAGAAATTTATAAAAATGTTGTAAAAACAGCAATTATGTTTATTAAATGGAGGTTTAACACGCATCTGGGTTTAGATGATGTACGGTCATTTTACAGGCGGTAGAGATAATTTGCAAGAAATTGAGCATGGGGAGCTTCCAACCGTGAACCTCATGTAAGACCATTTATTTATCATGACCAAATCAGATGATTCTTCATAAACATGTATTAAAATTTCATTTTCACAGGCATTTTCTGCTTGGGACATTGCTTTTACTCTCTTTCATTGTGAAGCAGCAGCATCTCTTCTGTTTATCAATGCTTGAAAATTATCCCCTTTGCAAGATATAACATCGATCATGCATCTTGGATGATGAAGTAAATTATCCCCAGAGAGTTCGGGTCTGACGGCTGAAGCTCGGCTGGAACGTCTGATGGAGCGGAATGGCTCTCTGTCTCTGCAATCTAAGAGAGGATCGGATATTTTTGAGGTTGCTGACGAGTCCACTGTTGTCGGGTGCCTAGAGCGCTGATGCCGCAGACGGAAGTCATTTGCTGTAGAAGCTCGGACGGAGATTTTCTGTTGGAGAAGTCCGATTTCATGAAAAATCTGACAGAGGGTCGACCGACAGTGGAATTCGGATGGCGTTGTGAAGGTTCGTCCGCTGGAGGAGTCTTGAGGACACTATGAAAGGTCGAACGTTGGAGGAGTCCGAGATACGGCTCTGCTGTAGAAGTTCGGACGGAGTCCGGCTCTCGTAGGAGTCTGAAAGGAGGTCGCTTATTGTAGAAGCTCGATCGAAGATCAGTTGTCGTAGAAACTCGAATGGAGACTTCTTATTATAGAAGTCCCGCTGTTGGAGAAACTCGGTCATTGACGAGGTCCGGAAGAAGTTCGGAGTAGAGATCCGGTGGAGCCTATCCGTCGTAGAAGTTCGTCTGGGATCCGGCTCTTATAGGAGCTCGGATGAAATCCGAAAGGTGGTCGACCGCCGTAGAAACTTGGATGGAGTCTGGTTACTGTAGAAGTCCTGTTGTTGGAGAAGCTCGGACGTCGACGAAGCCCGAAAGAAGTTCGGAGTAAAGTTGTTTGTGGCCGGAAGAAGTCTAGGCTGAGATTCGAAGAATAGTCGATCACTGTAGAAAATCGGCTGATAGTGAAGCTCAGAGAGCGTTTGGAGCAATCTGGTGGATGAATGGAGGAGCCCATTATTGGAGAAGTCCGAATGGTATTATGGAAGCTCAGACGATCAGGGGAGTTCGGAAAGACGTCACACAAGGTCGGAAGCTGGAAGAGCCCCGGAAGGGTCGGCCTTTTACGAACTTCGACTGGGGTTATTTTATACCCAACACCAGTCCCCCTACTTTCGAGTTCGGATTCCGAATGAAGGAAGTACAGAGAAATTTTCACAGCCGAAGTTGTCTCCCTTGATTTTCGTACTCGGATGTTTTCAAATATTTTGGCGTTTGGCGCGCCGATGCTGGAGCTTTTTCAAATTGAGGCGATCCGAAAAGATTTTTTTAGAATTTTCGCTGGAGCGTTGCTCTAGGTACGGTGCAATAATAGTTCTGTCAGTGGCCAGCCGCTTTTAGCCACTTGCCATGGTGAGTGGGATACGTGGCGGTCGTAGATCGGCCAGAGGAGATCTGCAATCATTATTGCACCGGACCTCGTTGCTTATTTAAATCCGCCTCCCTCCTTCAGGGTTCTCACTTTGCCTGGAAGTTTCTGCGGTCCCTCCTTTTTCCTGAGAGTTTCGTTCTTCCCCAGCGTCCTTCTCAGCCTTAGACGTTCTTCGAGTCGTCCCCATCTCTGCACCTCTGCCTTTTTCAGACCAGCCTAGGTTAGTTCCAGAATTCCTGTTTTCGTGGCTCTGTTTTTAAGCCGTGCCGATCTTCTTTCGTTGCAGATATGGACGCGGACGCGGCTTGGATGCTAGCCAAGAGTCTCAAGGCCCACAAAAGGAAAGGCGCTGCAACTTTTGGGTCGGCGAAGAAGGCGAGGGTAAAAGAGACAGATACGGTCGTGCTTCATCTTGATCGCCCAGTGCCCGCGCTCGTGGTACATCTTCGACCGCGAGTACTTTCCAATCTCGCGGAAGGGGAAAGCAAAAAAGGAGGACTGGAAGAAGAAGAAGTTAAATACTTAAAGCAATCCTCGATGATGGATGGAACCGAAAGTTCGAAGTCTAAAGAAGCCGAGCTTCCTTAGAGCTTTTTTACCTTTTATTCTATGTATTCCTTTCTTTTCTCGTTGCTCTTTTTTTTTTTGACCTTCAAAGGCTTTGTAACCGCACTTTACTAATGAAATGAAAAGAAAAATTTTCATTACCTTGTCCATTCTTGCATTAAGTTATCGTTTATCGAACTTCTTTTGTCTTCTGTCTTATTCGATGTCGACGTTGTTTGAAGATTCCTGATCATCGCCGTATTGACTCGCCCTTAGGGACTGGAGATTTTCGACAAGGGTTTTCTTCCTCGTTGAGATGAGGTCCCTTGAACCTTGGATGTAGTTCATTTTCATTTTTTTTTCTGTGGTGTAGCTCGTCGCTTTTTTTTTTTTTTTGTGTTAGGACGAGGGTTTTTCTTCTGCTCCTAACGGGATTGTAGGGGTGTAGAGGAGTTGCTGAGGGGCTTTTCCCTTCCTCCGGTCTCAAACGATTAGATCTTCATTTGTGTCAGGACGAGGTTCTCCTCCTGTTTCCGACACAATCAATTTCAGCTCATGTTAGGACGAGGTCTTCCTCCTGCTCCTAACAGGGCTGCGGGGGCACATAAGGGCCGTTGCAAGGGCCTCTTCCCCCATCCGGTCTCTAAATAATCGAGCCTTCGACTTTGCTCATGTTAGGACGAGGTTCTCCTCCTGTTCCTAACATGGCTGTTGGAGCACATAAGGACCGTTGCAAGGGCCTCTTCCCCCATCCGGTCTTTAAATAACCGAACCTTCAATTTTGCTCATGTTAGGATGAGGTTCTCCTCCTGTTCCTAACATGGCTATGGGGGCACATAAGGGCCGTTGCAAGGGCCTCTCTCCCCATCCGGTCTCTAAATAACCGGACCTTCGACTTTGCTCATGTTAGTACGAGGTTCTCCTCCTGTTCCTAACATGGCTGTGGGGGCATATAAGGGCCGTTGCAAGGGCCTCTCCCCCCATCCGATCTCTAAACAATCGGACCTTCGATTTTGCTCATGTTAGGACGAGGTTCTCCTCCTGTTCCTAACATGGCTGTGGGGGCGGATAAGGACCGTTGCAAGGGCCTCTCCTCCTATCCGGTCTCTCAATAATCGGGCCTTCATTTGTGTCAGGATGATGTTTTTCTCTTGTTCCTGACATATTTAATTTCGATTGTTTGAAGGAGCTACTCCCAGTCGTTATAAGCTCATACCAAAAGAAAAGATATGCGAATATGAAAGTAACTTTTGTTTAAGGCAAAGTTATTGGTAATACATTCGTAGATTTTTCGAATTTCATGATCGCGGAAGGTCTGCTCCTCCGAGCTCCTTTAGATAGTATGTTCCGGACCGAACCACTTTCCTGACTTCATACGGACCTTCCCAGTTAGGGGCAAGTTTCTCTTGATTCTAAGGTTGTGAGACAGCGGCTCGTCGAAGTACCAAGTCTCCCACTCTGAAGGCCTTGCTTTTGATCCGGGAGTTGTAGTAGCGGGCCACTTTCTGCTTGTAGACGGCAATCCAAACTTGAGCTGTCTACCGCTTTTCTTCTAACAAGTCGAGGTTGGCCTTGAGATCCTGTGAGTTACGCTGCTCATCGAATGCCACAATTCGCGCTGACGGAAGCTTGAGTTCGATCGGGATCACGACTTCTGTTCCAAAGGCTAAGGCAAAGGGGGTCTCCCTCATGGGCTGTCTTTGGATAGTTCGGTATGCCCACAACACATGATAAAGCTCATCCGCTCAAGTCCCCTTTGCTTTTTCAAGTCCCGCCTTGATTTCTTGCAACAGAGTCCTGTTAGTAACCTCGGCTTCGCCGTTTGCTTGCGGATGGGCTATTGACGTAAAGTTATGGGAGATGTTTAAGTCCTCACAAAATTCAGTAAACCTTGCTCCAGCAAATTGCCGTCCATTATCGGTAATGAGAGTTCTGGGTAAGCCGAACCTACAGACAATTGGCTTCCATACGAAGTCCTGCACTTTGGCTTCTATAATTTTCGCCAAAGGTTCAGCTTTGACCTACTTGGTGAAGTAGTCAATTAACACCAGGAGGAACTTTCGCTGCCCGGATGCCATGGGAAAAGGTCCGAGGATATCCATCCCCCATTGTGCAAACGACCATGGGGCACTCAAGGGTGTAAGTTTGGAGGCGGGTTGCCTTTGGATATTTGCATATCTCTGACACCGATCACACCTTCTGACATATTCGATGGAGTCGTGGTACATGGTAGGCCAGTAATAGCCTTGTCGGAGCAGCTTGTGGGATAAAGATCTGGCCCCCAGGTGACTTCCGCAGACTTCCTCATGTACCTCCCACAAGGCGAAGTCGGCTTCAGAAGGTCGGAGATATTTTAGAAGGGGAAAAGAGTATGACCTCTTGTACAGCTTGCCTTCATAAAGAATATATCGGGAGGTCCGGTTCCTAAGCTTCCGAGCTTCTTTTGCATCAGGAGGAAGAACCCCGTCTTTGAGGTACGCAACCAGTGGGTCAATCCAGCTGGATTCATGGTTGATCTCCATCACAAACTGTGGCTCTTCCGTACTTGGGCACTTCAGAACTTTGAAGAAGACTTGCTTGGGCAGTTCAGCTGGAGCCAGTGTAGCCAACTTGGAGAGAAGGTCGGTCCTGGTATTTTCTGCTCTTGGAATCTGCTTGATGTCAAAGCTACCGAAGGCAGGGATGATCTCTTTTATCTTTTCGAGATACTTGGCCATACTGTCTTTCCGAGCTTCATAGTTTCTGCTGACTTGTCCCACCACCAATTGGGAGTCACTATAGACTTGAAGCCGATCTACTTCTAACTCTTTGGCGATCCTCAGTCCTGCAATCAGAGCTTCATATTCTGCTTCGTTATTCATCGCAGGGAATTCGAAGCGCAGCGCGTACTCTGCGATAATTCCTTTAGGATTGACCAAGATCAGGCCCGCGCCCGACATGTTGGAGGAACCGTCCACATAGAGCGCCCAGAAACCATCAGGAAGATCCGTTCTTTCCTCAGGGGGGTTCGACTAAAATCCTGAGTTGGCAGCTTCACCCTGTTCAAGTTCGGCCTCTTCCGGAATAGTGCACTCCACTATGAAGTCTGCTAATATCTGGGCTTTAATCGCCGGCCGAGGTTGATAGTTGATGTCGAATTCTGTGAGCTCGACTGCCCATTTCGCTATCTTTCCGGAAGCATCCGCTCGATGCAGAACTGCCTTAATCTGCTGGTCGGTGAGCAGTGTTATGGTGCGCCCTTGAAAGTAAGGTCGGAGCCTTCGAGCTGCAATCAACAAGGCGTAAGTTAGTTTCTCTAGCTTAGTATATCTGGTTTCGGCATCTCTCAGTACTCGATTTATGTAGTAGATCGGTCGTTGAATTTTTGCTTCTCCCTTAATCAGAACTGCTGCGAGAGCCACAGGGGAGACCGTCAGGTACAGGAACAACTTCTCTTCGGATTCGGACTTTGCTAATAGCGGAGGTGAGCCGAGGTAGTTCTTTAATTCTTCGAATGCTTGCTGATATTCAGTGGTCCAACAGAAGTTCTTCGACTGCTTGAGAGTCTGAAAGAAAGGCAGGCATCGTTCGGCCGACCTTGAGATGAAGCGATTCAGAGCTGCTACTCTCCCAATAAGGTGCTGAACTTCTTTTATTGACTTTGAGGCAGTCATCTCCTGGATGGCACGAATCTTTTCTGGATTTGCTTCGATCCCGCGTCCCGATACCATGAAGCCCAAAAATTTTTCTGAGGTTACTCTAAAAGCGCACTTGGTCGGGTTCAGCTTCATCTTATATTTTCGGAGGGCGCTGAAGGTCTCCTCAAGGTCAGCGACGTGGTTCATTGAGGATTTGCTTTTTACGAGCATATCGTCCACGTAGACCTCCATGTTGCGGCCGATCTGCTCTTTAAAGATCTTGTTCACCAGCCGTTGGTAGGTCGTCCCTATATTTTTGAGGCCAATAGGCATGACCCTGTAACAATAAAGACCACGGTTAGTAATAAAAGCAGTTTTTTCTTCGTCTTCTGGTACCATCCTAATTTGGTTGTAGCCAAAAAATGCATCCATGAAAGTGAGAAGCTCGTGGCCCGAGGTTGCATCCACTAATTAGTCAATTCTGGGCAGAGGGTAACTGTCCTTCAGGCAGATTTTGTTCAGCTTTTTGAAGTCTATACACATCCTCCACTTGCCATTCGCCTTCTTGACCAGAACCACGTTGGAGACCCAGTTCGGATAGTTGACTTCTCTGATGAACCCGACTTTCAGGAGTTTATCAATTTTCTCAGCCATTGCCATCTGCCTTTTCGGTGCATGGCTTCGGATTTTTTCCTTCGTCGGCCGATGTTTGGGATCAACAGCCAGACGGTGTTCCATGACTTTAGCATCAATCCTTGGCATGTCCGTCGGAGCCCAAGCAAAAATGTCTGCATTCTTTTATAGAAAATTGATGAGCTTTACCCGTACCTTTTCTCCCAAGTTGGAGCCGATCTTCACCACATGCTCCTCATTCCCATTATTCAAAGGAATTGAGACAAGATCTTCAATTGGCTCACCCCGTTCTTCAGCAAGATCGTCGCGGGTGTCCAATCCATCAACGGTACAGGGGTCAAACTGACCATTTCTTTGCAGGGCTATGTTGTAGCAGTGTCTTGCCAGGGCTTGATCTCCTCTGACCTCTCCGACCCCTTGGCTAGTAGAAAATTTCAGCTTCAAATGGTAGGTCGATACCACAGCTCGAAGGGCGTTGAGACCAGGTCGGTCGAGTATTGCGTTGTAGGCAGACGGCGCCCTTACTATCAGAAAATCCACTTGCGCTCTTGATTGCTTCGGGTACCGGTCTGCAACCACGGTCAAAGTTATTACCCCTTCTACTGGCATGGCATCGCCAGTGAATCCCACCAATGGAGAGCTTATCGGCCCTAATCGACCATCCGGAATGGACATTTTTGAGAATGCATCATAAAACAAAATATCAGCCGAGCTTCCACTATCAACAAGAATACGGCGTACATCATAGTCAGCAATATTTAAAGAAACTACAACCGCATCATTATGGGGGAATTGAATCTCCCGGGCATCTTCTTCAGTAAAGGTTATAGACTTTTCAGTCCTCTGCCGCTTGGGCGGTTCAGCCGATCCACTGACTGCTCCCCGCCGGGGATCTCTAGAGATGGTATTGATGATCCCGATGGGGGGCCGATCCTCAGGCTGTTTTTCTCTCCTTGGCGGCCCTGGCAGTGGTAGGGCCCTCGATCGATCTTCCATATCTTCAGGTCGGCGTCGGATGAATTTGTCGAGCCGATCTCGTCTGATGAGCTCCTTGATCCGTCGGTTCATCTCTTGAAACCTTTGATCCAAGAGATCTTCTTGACTGCGAGTCTCGAGGGTCTCCTGATGGAACAGAGGTAGGGACACTCCGGGGGTGGAATCGTGATCAGACGGAGGGTTCTTCGTCTTCTGCTTTCCTTTTTCGGGAAAGATAGGGCGACTGGCCCAAGCGGCCCGCCCGATCGTCGGATTCTGGAACTCTGGCGATGCTCTTTCCAGCCGCACAGATGCCTGCGGTTGTTACTGCTGCTGCTGCATGGCCTGCACTGCTTCGGTGAGGCCCCTGATCTGCTGAACTAGCAGGTCGAACTGCTCCATGTCGACTGCCGTTGCCAGAGGAAGAGCCTGAGAAACTGGAGACGAGGCCAGAGCTTGCGGGTCTCGCTGAGATCTGGCCGCGGAGGCCGTGGATCGCCTGGTGGATGCCTTTCGGAGAGGCATCAGGTGGAGATCTGGCGGGAGAAGAAGGAGACAATGTCGAAAAAGATGACCGAAGACAATCCCACTGAGTACTCCTTTAAGAACAAGGGTACTGCGAAGACACACGCCCTTCCTCTGGCACCAATTTTGTTGGTGCAGAATTCCGCCGACGTCGGAGAAGCTGGGGTCGAGTAGATCGCGTCCGCCGCCGGAACCTGCAAGGAAAGTCTAAACCGGAGTTGGGAGTGCTCCGGCAAGATCCTCCGACGCTCAAGTCAGTACTCTGCCTCAACAGAAATGGAGCACTCAAATGAAATTTTAGTAGATTTTCGAGATAGAGTTTTTAGCTTAGAGAAGAACGTATCTGGGGGTCTCTTTTTATAGACGGAGAGCATAACTGATCGACAGCGATGTTTGTAACCGCCTGGTAGTGGGCCGTTCGTGGCCATGCGGAGTTTGTTGCGGAGAGTAGTGGCGTCAGTGGGCCGTTCAGAGCCACGTGGAGTTTGTTATGGAGAGTGGAGTGATGTCCATTGTCGCGACTTGCCAGAGAGTGGTGGGACCACGTGAAATCTATTACAGAGAGTGGAGTGGGGTAGTGGCCATTGTCGTGACTTGCCAAAGAGTTCGGGTCTGACGGCTGAAGCTCGACTGGGACGTTTGATGGAGCGGAATGGCTCTCTGTCTCTGCAATCTAAGAGAGGCTCGGATATTTTTGAGGTTGCTGACGAGTCCACTATTGTCGGGTGTCTAGAGCGCTGATGCCGCAGGCGGAAGTCATCTACTGTAGAAGCTCGGACGGAGACTTTCTGTTGGAGAAGTCCGATTTCATGAGAAATCCGGCAGAGGGTCGACCGACAGTGGAGTTCGGATGGCGTTGTGGAGGTTCGTTCGCTGGAGGAGACTTGAGGACACTATGAAAGGTCGAACGTTGGAGGAGTCCGGGATACGGCTCTGCTGTAGAAGTTCGGATGGAGTCCGGCTCTCGTAGGAGTCCGAAAGGATGTCGCTTATTGTAGAAGCTCGATCGAAGATCAGTTATCGTGGAAGCTCGAATGGAGATTTCTTATTGTAGAAATCCCGCTGCTGGAGAAGCTCGGTCATTGATGAGGTCCGGAAGAAGTTCGGAGTAGAGATCCGGTGGAGCCTATCCGTCGTAGAAGTTCGTCTGGGATCCAGCTCTTGTAGGAGCTCGAGTGAAATTAGCTCGGATGAAATCCGAAAGGCGGTCGACCACCATAGAAATTTGGATGGAGTCTGGTTACTGCAGAAGTCCTGTTGTTGGAGAAGCTCGGATGTCGACGAAGCCCGGAAGAAGTTCGGAGTAAAGTCGTTCGTGACCGGAAGAAGTCTAGGCTGAGATTCGGAGAATAGTCGATCACTGTAGAAAATCGGCTGATAGTGAAGCTCAGAGAGCGTTTGGAGCAGTCCGGTAGATGAATGGAGGAGCCCATTATTGGAGAAGTCCGGATGGTATTATGGAAGCTCGGACGATCGGGGGAGTTCGGAAAGACGCCACACAAGGTCGGAAGCCGAAAGAGCCCTGGAAGAATCGGCTATTTACGAACTTCGGCTGGGATTTTTTTATACCCAACAGATTTGATTTACTATATTTAAACTGCTTATACATCAAAATCATATGATTTGAAGATACCTAGCTTATGCATCAAGTGATCATAAAATTGAACATTTTAAAAAATATGAAACAATATTTTTTTGACTCCATGATATATAATTAGAAAGTCTTTAAATCACATGATTTTTAGTATAAGCAGTTTAGAGATACTAAATCACATCTAATAACTTGAAATATCAATGTGGGATCTTATCTTCTAATCTAGATCTAATCAAATTTAAGTGATTTTTGAAGGTTTTGGGAGGCTAGCCACCCAGCAGTGATTGATAGGTACAGTTCGGGCAAACACAACAGAGAACAATTTTAACAAAGAGAGAGGGTGAAAGGTAGGAGTGCTGGAAAAACTTTTATGTGCCAGTAGGCGTGCCGGTGATACTGAAGAGCTTGATCTATAGACAAAGAAAGTGCAGCATCACCATGCATGATTGCTGAAATTAGTTTCCATCGAGCTGAATGTGAGAGCCATCCTGATGTTCATCCAAACAGCAGCAAACTCAAGCAAGTTCTCCTGATTTACAGATGATCGACCAATCGTTGAAGAGCAGCAAAGCATCCAATGCAATGGAGGCCAAGGATTTGTGTTTGTTGGGGAATAGGCTGGTATTCCTTTCCTTCCAGCAAGACCAGGCAACAGCAACCAAAAGCATGAGGATAATGCGCCTTCTGATCCGAAGGAAATTTCAATTTATCCAATGAGTGCAGAAATGATTGAAGGTGGATTGGGGATGAAGGACTCTCAAAGCCAACCAAATCTTCTTCCGGGTAAGGCTGAAGACTGAGCAGGTGGAAAAGAGATGAGCAACAGTCTCAAGAGCTTGACCACAGTTTACACCAGGCCGAGAAATCTACAAAGTTTGCTTCCAAGGGCCTCCCTGGTATTTAGTTTCTTCCTCCACACCAACTAAAGGAAGCATTTGAACTATGGAGAATGCTGAGGCTCCAGAGGGTAGGTGTGAACCTGCAATTAACACCTCTGAAGTTCATGAAATTATACCGTGATGGGGTAGAGAATCCTCCTTGATTATTGGCTTTCCAAACTAAAGGATCTTCTATGGATTTCAGGGAGACCTGTGACAACAAGAAAGTTACATTAGCAAACTGAGATCTAGTGTCACCAGACAGATTACTTGTCAGCTTAATTTTCCAAGTTTGAGTTCTACAGTGGAAGAAGTCTGCGATGATCCCATTCTTTTTGCGGCTGGTTGAGTACAGGGCAGGGAAGATCTTTTTGAGAGGGGCATCGTATCCTTCTAGAATAGAGTATGTTGGCCATTGCCGAGATATCTGAAATTGGACTTGGTTCCAAAATGCTGAAAGCGCCTTCACAACATCACGCGATAAGCTGAAACATCTTCTGGTTGGTTTCCAACAAGTAAAGAGACGAACTTTCTGGTGATATGCAAGGTTAATTTGATTCTTCTAATGGCTTGCTTCATTGGAAAGCAACCTCCATCCCTGCTTGGAAATAGGAGAGCAGTGTTGAGAATATTAATGTCTTTCACCCTGAGTCCTCCTCCCTCTCTCGACATACCAATGGACCTCCAGTTGACCTTTCAAGAGAGGCCTGAAGTGGAAGAAGATCCCAACCGGAGAGGAACGCCAATACCTGTTGATCCTCTTGATGACCCATGATGGCAGCTTCAAAAGAGACAATAGATAAATAAGGAAGTGAGCATCGAGTTGATCAAAGCAAGATGGCCGGCGAACGACAAAAACTTGCTCTTCCAAGTTGACAGTTGCATCTCAACCTTCTGAATGAGAACCGTCCAGTTGGTTTTGGAGGGCTTACCACCACTCAATGGTAAAGGGAGTGGATACATAGGAGCAGCTCAGCCACTGAGCACAAACTTCTGAAGATGGGCAATTGCGACCGGCGGCAAAGACAGAGCTGTTCAAGTAGTTGATGAAAAGGCCGAAGATCAACTCACATGCATAAAAAATCAACTTCATACTGCCATACAATCCTTCTTAGCTTGAGCAGAAATGAGAGTATCGACTGCATACTGGAGGGTCTTGATACCACTGCAAAACCAAGGATTCCCCAGACCCTCAATGATATGAGCCGAAGAGGCAAGGCTAAGCATCCGGCACGGAGGATCCACTGCAAGTAAGAAGAGAAAAGGGGAGAGGGGGTTTCTTTGCCAAAGGCCTTTCCAACTCAACATTCGCCAACTTTTCCATTCACCATGGCCGCAACTTTCAATGATTCTAGTACATTCCTCAGCCAACCAATCCATTTCATGGGAAAAGTACGGTGTCTTGTTACATTCAGCAAATAGATAGTAAGAATTCTATCAAAGGCTTTGGAGAAGTCGAGTTTACAAATGATCCCATCAGCATTCATCTTTCTTGAATGGTGAAGAATTTCATTCGCACACAAAAATTATCAAGGATGAATAGGCCTTTAATGAATGCTATCTGTGCTAGGTCTATAAGGTTATCCATGAAAGGCTGGAGACGGTTAGCCAACACCTTTGTGAAAATTTTGATGCAGCTATGTACGAGGCTGATAGACTGAAGTCGGAGGATGCTTTGCTGCTTCTTTCTTTGGGATGAGATAAAGGGTTGCATAGTTGATCCGAGAAAGGTTCACATTGGATTCATTAAGTTGAGAGAAAAAGTGGAGGAGATCTTCTTGAACCATTGCCCAAAAATGTTGCGAAAAAGCACATTGTGATTCCATCCGACCCCATACAACAATCCTCTTTAAAACTAAAGACAGCTTCCTTAATTTCCTCAAGAGAAAAAGGCCCATCCAGATAGTTCAAGTCATCATTGCATTGAGGATAAATGAGACTTCAATCCAAGTCAAATTGAGAAGATGATTGCACATCAAAGATACCCCTGACATACTCTTTGAAGACCTTCTGGGTGCCTTTGCGGTCTGAAACATCCGAGCCATTATAGTCTGTGCGAGATATCCAATTGTACTTCTTGCGAAAACCAGCTGATTTATGGAAGAAGGTGGTATTATTGTCTCCTTCAGCTAAGCATTGCACCTTGGAACGCTGTCTCCAATATATCTCCTCAGCCTTCGTAGATTTGATGAGGCTGGCATCTGTTAAGTGTCCGGAAGCTCTCTCTCGGACTGGGTAAGGCCACTTATCCAGTCTTAGACAAGGACACATTCGGCCGAGATGATAGAATGGGTGATGCAGACTTTGAAATACAGTCATTTTTAGAGGCTGTAAGGATGGATTTCCGGTCTTCCAAATGGCACAATAATGAGGACAGTGAGACCTGAGAGGAATAACTGCTTATCCGGTGAGAGACTGTTGTGTGGAAAGATGGCAGAATTACCCAAGATCTTGTTCTTAAGCTGAGAAATGTGGAGAGTGGTGAAGTGGAACTGCAACTGCGATGGTTTAGCATTCCTGGTGCTGCAGGCTTATAAGGCATGCTATTGTTACTGTTCACATATATGTGGCACGACGTACGCACGACCAGATACCAAACTTCTTGTTCCATTGCTTCAGGTTTTATACAAATTATGGTACAATGCGCTTGCTGGTATGTATATAATCTGCCGATCCTTTGAAGCGTATCCTTTGGCGTCTACTGCCTAGTTGTGCTCTGGGATTCATGATGCCTTTTATTATTTCGTAATGAGCCGGTAAATATTCTGGGCTGATTAGTTTCAGTTCCTTTGGATCCTGTGCTTCATTCGGGTTGTCCGCTTGATTTAAGTCTGGTGATACCTGTGTGACTAGATTTCTTTGCAATAACCTTGTGCGGGATTTTCTTCATCATGAATGTCCGATACCCTGCACACACTACTGAAGGATGAAAAACTCCGGAAGAATTGAGAGGAAATAAAAAATATTCTTTTCATTTGGCTAAATTCCTGGGGACCTATGCTGGAAGCAAGCATTGAACAGAGGATATCACCCTCTGCAAACTATGGTTTAATTTCTTTGCGTGTCTTATATACCTGGCTTTGGGTTTGTTTGGGTATTTCCCAGCACTGCACTTAGCACCATACAGCACAAAAATCATGCAAACCCCTGGCACAGGACAAGCAGGATGCAAAATTATGTGCCGATCGGTCACCATCCCATCTTTCTGCTACAATATGTCCCTCTAAGTTGATCCAAAAATTTTAAATAGGGATGACGTGTCAAAGAATAAGATACAGAGTTATACATACATGCATGCATATTTATTTGTACATATGTATATGTGTATGTACGTATGCACATATGTATTGACAATAATCAATGTTAATTATTTACTATAGTTATTGAACAAAGTAATGTGATAGTATGTAACAATAAAAAAAGCATATTCGCCATTCGCCACATAAATTTCTTGCCTAATCAACTAGGCGGCCGCCCTAATTTTTGTTCTTTTTTATGAAAAGAATGGGAAAATTTATTCAAATTTATCAAAAAAAAAAAAAGAGAGTACAAAAGAGAGAGAATGCAGAAGAGTAGAAATGATATCGTCGGTGCAGCTTGGCCCAAAAAAGAAAGAAAGAAAGAAAAAAAAAAAAAGGAGTAAAATCAGTTTGTAGAAGACAGTCTGGCGGTTGCTCAAAATCCAGCAACAGTACCAATTGCTTGGAAAAAGAAGATAAAGAGAAAAAAAAAAAAAAAAACCCACCGATCATCTTCGAAAGAGATGGTGCAGAATTTTTACCCCGAATCTCCTCATTCTTAAATTTCTCAAACAGACGGATGATGGCACCCTCCTGCGTGGTTATGATAAGATGGGTACACTTAAGAGATGAGTTTAGAGTTTAGACGGTGGCTCTGTGACTTTCCTGTTGGTCTTTCAATTCCGTATTTCCTATTTGTTTCTTGTTTGTGTTTTTTACCTCCTGGTGTCTGAAACAAGGCTCTGTAACTTATCCTCGTGCCATTGCTAGCCTGTAAATACTCTTTCCAATAAATGATAGGCGGCTGGTTTCCGAGCCTCCGTATTTCATAAGGTTAAAAAAAAAAAAAATTGAAAAATGGCTCACGGTGATGCAAGACAAATGGCTCAGAGTGAAAAAAAAAAAAAATGCCAACAAAATGTGGATTTTTTTTAAATAATATTTTTTAATATTTTATTTTTGAAATACCATCATTTAAAATTTATTTTTAGATTTACCGTGCCACGTATCGTGTGGGTTGAAATCAGGGTTTAAATGATGCGTTGAATCTACGATTTCAAGTCCACATATGCTAAAATCATAGGTTCAATCCATGATTTTGACTAACTAATATGGCATTGTGAAATCATGAGGTGGACTCATGATTTTTTAGCCCACAATTTCACTTAGTGTTTGAATTTTTTTAAAACCCCAACCGAGCCTCTTTTCCTCCCCACTCATCTTTTCGAAAAATCTCCCTAATGCACCTATCCTAACCTTAAAGCTCCGTTCCTATCCTAAAATCGACCTAATATCTTTAAAAAAAAAGATGAAGATATGTCGAAAGAAAAAAATGACTTGAGTTGAAAAAGAAAAATATCTTTTATGTAGGTACGAAGAAGATTTGTTTTTAAATAATGGGCACACCAAAAATTTTAGGTCTGATTTCTCTCGAAGAAAAATTATAAGAGAAGAATAGTATATTTAAATAGTTTTAATGATTTTTAAATTAAATTTTTATTTGAAATGATAGTTTGACTATCTCTGATTACGTTGCTGGACAAACCAAGCTATCCTATTTTAGTTAAATTTTTTATAATAATTTTAATTTTAATAGCTGAAACTATTGAAATCTATTATTCTTTTTTCTACTATTTTTTTCAAAAAAAATTAGATTTAAAATTTTTGCTACTTATTGTTCAAAAACAAATTTTCTTCGTACTTATGTGATGGTTGTTTTTCTTTTTCTAATCGAACTTTTTTTCTTTTAAATATACCTTTATTTTTTCTTGAAGTCATTAAGTCGATTTTAGAATACGGATGAGGATTTGAGGTTGGGAGAGATATATTGAGAAAATTTTTTAGATAGATAAGTGAGGAGGAAGAAGGGCTTGACTGAAATTTAAAAAAAATTCAAATATTCAATCAAATCATGAGCTCAACCCATAATTCAAGTGAAATCGTGGATTGTAGCTGTAATTTCAAATGAAATAATAGGCTCGACCCACGATTTCACTTGAAAATATGGCTCCACTCCAGAATTTCATAGTGCCATCTTAGTCGATCAAAATCATAAGTTGAATCTATGACTTTGACCCATGTGGACATGAAATTGTTGAACCCACGTGGCACGCAGCATGTTAGATCCACAAATAATTTTTGAACAGTGATATTTTAGAAATAAAATATTAAAAAGTATTATTTAAATAAAAAACCCAACAAAATGCTCCACCACACCATAACCATATCGATTTAACCAGTCATGAGGCATGACATCCAAACAAGGATGGAAACATCTGGGAGGTTGGCATGTCTTGGGCCATTGGATCTCCAATTTTTTGTTTGCTGCAATCTTGCCGCGAGATGCACGATACTTGCATGATATTTGCGTTGCATGAATCTACGGACATATATATATATATATATATATATATGCGCGCGCGCTAATCTCATTATTTCCAAGAGCAAAATGATGGACGATGCAGCACTGGATGGTCAAACAATCCTATTTTGTTTTTTTTTTTTCTGGATAATCAATAATCCTATTTTGGTTGCCATAAGGGAAGTTCAAAGGGTTCAAGGACAAGTAAGATTGGACGACTAGTCAAAGCTGCGTCAAATTTTGCACACCACCCCCCCCCCCCCCCCCCCCCCAGAAAAGGACATGCGACGTGTGCTCTCGTTAAACACTTTTTTGAGGCCTTCATAAATTATTCGACCGTTAGATATATCTTTCTATTAATTGTGTTGCCGATGGCTGCAAGCCAGCCTCACAAAATAATTGGTCGACGATTTTCTGTTTCTCTGTTTTCTTGGCCCTGTAGAAGTCATTTTATTCCACAGATTTATTATGTGCCCTCTCCATCACAAAATCTAAATCATAGATTTCATTATCTTTAAATTAAAAAAATAATAATAAAAGGAGAGGACTGGGGCGTCGATATTTGACTTCCCAAAATTAACAATCACCGTCACTCTCCCCGCACCACCCAAAAAAAAGTTGGGCGAATCCCGTACACAACCTCCGAATCTACCCAGAAGCATCTCTCCTTCCAAAGGTTTATTCTTAGAACACCCAACTAAATTATCAAAACACCGGACCCACACCCAACCCACAATACGACGCCGCTCGTACCCGCCAACCGACCAATCTTTTTTCTGGGTCTTTTAATGGGTTCGATGACATTGTTCTCATATTTAACAACGCAGATACGTTTTGTTTATGGGTTGTTTATCTGGGCTATGACGCAAGCGCTTCGCTTCCCAGCTCGGCACGGCCATCGCGCTTCGCCAAGTGACGGAATCTCTCCGCGACGCGCAAGAGACTCTTACAATCATTTCTCGCCACGTGTCAGCACGGCGGTTCCAAGGAAAAGCGTCCAGGTTCATTGAACCGGAACGCCCTCCGCCTGCCACGGCCATTATTTATTCCTCTCTCTGTTTCCGAAATCCCCCAAGCTCGAGCGAAAGCCAGGAATTGAAAAGGCGCGCGCGAGATCGAAGCTTTCTTCGAGCGTTTCTTGATTTTTGGAAAGAGAAAAGAAGTTACGATTCTCGTCTAATGGCTTCCGCTGCTGCGACTTCCGGTTCAATCTCTTCGCATTCGCTCATCTCCCGCGATGCCAGAGGTGCGTTTTCTTTCCGCCAATTTTCTTCGCCTTATGGTTTCCTACTTCTGTTATTTTCCGTTTCTGAGATAGATGGTTCTTGGTTCTTGGTGCAGCTGCCCTGATTGGATCCGTGAGGCATCTGGAGGCGTCAATCGTGCCGTCGACGCTCAATTGTCCTTCCCGGAGGCGATGGGCCGTGAAGCCGCTCCATGCGGTGGAGCCCACTAGGAGGAACGACTCCGTGGCGCCACTGGCGGCGGCGCCGGCTACGATGGCGGAGGCGGTGGCGGAGGAGAAGGGGAGGGGGAGGGAGGAGGAGGAAGAGAAGGTGGATTACGATCAGCTGGCGAGAGAGCTCGAGAACGCTTCCCCCCTCGAGATCATGGATAAGGCCCTCGAGAAATTTGGGGACGACATCGCCATCGCCTTCAGGTTTTATCTCTCTCTCTCTCTCTCTCTCTCTCTCTCGCCCATAATGCTTTTTTATTTTTTTATTACGTGTTAAAAATAATTTATTATATATATATATATATATATATATATATATATATATATATATATATATATATATATATATATATATATATATATTCCCATAATGGATATTTATTTCCATTTTAAATGCTAATAAGAGAAAGTGTTGATGTTTCCATCAACTTCAACCGTAAAATAAAGAAAAGGAAAAGCCGGCATCTCTGGCATATGGTCACAAATTGGAACCATTATTATTGGAATTCGTGGGTGCGAGCAGTAGCTGAACCCATTTCTGTCTGGTTCCATTCATCATGGAGCAGCGCAAGTATCATAGTCGATCCATGTTAGATAAAAATTGATTCACCATGGTTTGATTCAAAAGCTCAAATATTTTATTTCTGATTTATTTCAGTTATACCTGTAAATCGTAGAAGAGCCTATATTTCGCTGTTCGTCTAATAATGAGTGTGAATAATATAGGTGATCGATTGATCGTGAGTTATTTGTATGAATACACGCTTACTAGTTTTTCTGCTTTATTTTGAATTCAGGCTTTTCCATCGACATATTGCATATTCCAAGGATTAGGTCTCAACATGTTTCATATATCATCGAATCTAATAATAAGAGTGTTCGATATGTATATTTATTTTTTTGATGTTAATATTGAGCCCTCAAAAAAGAAAGCTTATAAATAGCGGATTGAACTTCTGGCAGATACTTTTCTACATTTTTTTTTTTTCCAAAAGGGAAGACTCTGTGTATTGCACAACACAGTCACCCAAAATAGTTGATGAATCTTCAACTTTCATTTGCCGGTATCTTTTACACGCGTATGCACCCGCATATACTGCTTCTTGATCCAATTGCAGCTTTTTTGCTTGGAAAGAAGAGAGACAAAAGAGTTCATGATCTAAATCTTAATCATACTAAACAAAATTTGGGCTAATTTGTTGCTTTTCTTCTACAGTGGAGCGGAGGATGTTGCATTGATAGAGTATGCTCGGTTGACTGGTCGGCCTTTCAGAGTCTTCAGCCTTGACACTGGAAGGCTGAACCCAGAGACATACAGGTTCTTTGATGCTGTGGAGAAGCATTACGGCATTCACATTGAATACATGTTCCCAGATGCAGTGGAAGTGCAGGCCCTTGTGAGGAGCAAGGGTTTGTTCTCTTTCTATGAGGACGGGCACCAGGAGTGCTGCAGAGTGAGGAAAGTAAGACCTTTGAGGAGGGCTCTCAAAGGCCTCAGGGCTTGGATCACTGGACAGAGGAAGGATCAATCCCCTGGCACCAGAGCCCAAATCCCTGTCGTTCAGGTATCATTCTCAATTTTGCCTGCCATCTTGCAGCAGAATGTGATGCATGATGCCCATCAACTCTATATCTATTATTTAGAGTGCTGAGGTTATTCGATTGGACATGCAGGTAGATCCTTCTTTTGAAGGGATTGATGGTGGAATTGGTAGCTTGATAAAGTGGAATCCAGTCGCTAATGTGGAAGGCAAAGATATATGGGATTTCATCAGGACCATGGATGTTCCTGTGAACTCCTTGCACTCACAGGTACACATCAGTGGAGGAATTTGATAGCATATAATTGTGGTTGTTCTGCTGATTCTCTGTAAATGATATTTATGTTCCTCCATCTGCTCTGTATCCAGGGTTATGTGTCCATTGGTTGTGAACCCTGCACCAGACCTGTCTTGCCTGGTCAGCACGAGAGAGAAGGAAGGTGGTGGTGGGAGGATGCAAAGGCCAAGGAGTGCGGACTCCACAAGGGAAACGTCGCACAGGAGGCGGCACAAAAATTAGGTACTAATGGAAATGGAGCTGCGGCTGTCAACTCCGTACATGGCATACCAGACATCTTCGAGACCCAAGCCATTGTTAACCTAAGCAGGCCAGGAATAGATAACTTGCTCAGGCTAGAGAACCGGAGGGAGCCCTGGCTGGTTGTTCTCTATGCTCCTTGGTGCCGCTTTTGCCAGGTAGGTAACAAGCAGGCTATGGTTTTGGTTTTTTTCTCAAATCCAGGAGCTCCATAAGTGGCTTTGATCAAGTTGCTGATTTGCTTTATACCTGTCCGTCAGGGAATGGAAGCTTCGTATGTAGAGTTGGCTGAGAAGCTCTCTGGTACAGGCATCAAGGTAGGGAAGTTCCGGGCTGATGGAGACCAGAAAACATTTGCTCAACAACAACTGCAATTGGGAAGCTTCCCCACAATTCTGTTCTTTCCCAAGCACGCATCAAGGCCCATCAAGTATCCTTCAGAGCGACGAGACGTTGATTCGCTCCTTGCATTTATCAATGCTCTTCGATGATGGGGTGTTTTCTAGCATAATTCTTCTTGGTGGTTGATGGATTTAATGGGATTCCGTATCATATGTTTTGAGAGAATTTGTGGACTCCACATGTTAGCTTCTCGGGGAGCCTCACTTCCCGCCAGTTGTTTCTGGAGGTGATTTAGAGGAAGGAATTCCTAAATTGGTGTATTTTTCGTTAAGTACTTAGTAGGATGGAAGGAGTATTCCTTTTTGTTTTTTTCTAAATTGACACTCCTTTTTGTTTTTTTCCTCTTCTTTCTTTGTGGTAAAGATGTTTACATTTTATGTCCCTTTTAAAGCATCTGAAAGGAGTATTCCTTTTTGTTTTTTCCTAAATTGCCGCTCCTTTTGGTTTTTTCCTCTTCTTTCTTTGCGGTAAAGATGTTTACATTTCATGTCCCTTCTAAAGCATCTGGAAGGAGTTTTTGGAGCACTGAGGTCTAGGTTCTACGTGGGAATTGATTTGTGGATTATTGGTTAACGCTGTGGTGGCTGACACAATTGCATTTAGTGGTATGTGCGTGCTGGAGGAGATACAAATGTATTGAAGATCCTTACTGATGGCAATGTAATGTAGTTGGTTGTACTGTTTGAGGTTCAGATGCGTTTCTGTTTGAGCATAGTTTTTTATGCGGTGAATTTATTAGTGGGTTGGATGCCAATCTCGTTAGATCCTGCGCCCGTCTCGATTTTGGCTGGGTTCTTATTCTAATACTCAAAAAGTAGTAAAACCTTGATAAGGTTTTCGCACCAGATTTGGAAATTCAAGGGAGTTTGCGTGACCGGTTAATTTGTGTCAGAACCCTTTTTTTAATTGATGGTAATTTGTGTAAGCAGCCTTCAAGCCTCTTATTGTCACTTTACCTGATCAAAAGTGTTTTTTTTTTTTTTTTTTTTTTTGATGATAACGTGATCAAAAGCGATTAATTTCTTTAGTCCCTATTTCGTTTCACGACTTTATCAGGTGGTCCTTATTCAGGTGCCCTCCAATTACGCTACACAGCTCGGCTATATCTCTCCACCTTGCAACGGATGCATGTGCTCATTCTGGGCTGAATTTGATCATAGTGATTGGATGCAACGAACAGTGGGTTCTGTGCATCACTATTTTTTTATTTAAAATTTTAAATAATAAAAATATATTTATTTTTAAAAAAATTATGATATTATTTTAAAAAATTATGATAGTTTATGGACATATTATGACATTCTGTAATCAAATTATAGCTTCCCACGCAGCAACAAGAAGTCATAATTTTTTTTAAAAAATTATAACAAGAGAAGGATATTTACAAAAATATCCTTCTTACTTATGATATTCTGTGACCAAATTATGACTTGTTGTTGTGCAAGAAATAATAATTTGTCTGCAGGATGTCATAATATACCAAAAAATGTAAAGAAATATATTTTCATCGTTTAAAATTTTAAATGAAAAAATAAAATTATAAATATTAAATATATATTAAAAAATAATGATCATATAATTTAATAAAATAATAAAATATAATTTTATGGTACTATATACAGTGTTTCTCAATCATAAATTTTCCGTTCGATGGTACTCCATGCGTTTCCATCACCCAGTACAACTCTTCACCATGTCCATGGATTGCAAGCGCTCCAACAATCGTGCAGCAAGATGTCACGGCCTTCTCTTAACATCACATGGGAAGTCTAAAAATCCTTCTCCGCACGCACAATCAGTGCAACGCCTATCGTGACAGTACGGTTTGTCTTTTTCTTTCTCACACATCCCTCCGTCGATGAGGCCTAGATGAGAGGATGTCCACCAACACGCGCTCACTAGCCTCTTTTTTCTCCTTCAACATCACCCGATACAACTCTGGCCCACCGATCCCGGGAATTACGTCCTATTGGTTATCTTATCCAACATTTGATATGCACACTTGAGTCGCCCACACTTTGAAGCGGAAAATGCACGAAGCGATATCGACCTCTGCGTTGTCGTCCAACGCAAGCGTTGCCGTGTCAGTCAGAAGCATCCATATGGACCAAGAAGTTCTGGAGGGGAACTCGTGAGGCGGTAGCCAAATTTGAACACTTGGGAGTGGACCCATTTCAACAAGTGAAAGGGATGAGATCAATGAAGAAGCTTGTTTGTGTGAGCGTGGTCGTCAGAGCAGTCGAGCGTGGAAGTGAAAATGTGGGTATAAACAGGAGGGCATGGAGGGGTTGGAAACGTGCTGGACGAGGACGCGTGCGGGCGATATAAGGCGTTTGTTTTTGATGGAGACTACTCATAGAAAAAAAGAGAAGATGGCACAGGATAATAGTGAATCAGATAATATTTCATCTATATTTATTTTTAAATTTATTGGATATAAATTTAAGTATTTCATTAACATTCATATCTATATTCATATCCAGATACATACAGATAGGGAGTCTATTTATCATCCTATTTAATTTTATATAACAATCTTGAAATTTTATGAAAAATAAATGATCACATTAATATGCTGTTAAATTGATTTATCTTTTATTTAATAATTTCTTTAATTCTATGATTATAAATATTAATTATTTGACTTATATCCACCTTTACAATTATATTTTCAATATTGAATTTATATATATATATATATATATATATATCTAATTAAAATAAATATGAATGTAAATTTTTGCATTCTATAAATTTGTATCCATAACTGCATCTATCAAATAAAATAATAAAGATATAAATATTTTAGTATCCAATTCATATTCAATCCAATTTCAATCTTAAAAATGATGGGATATCATGAGGCTTATTGAGGGGACGGAGGCCATGGAGTCTTTGAAGAGTTAGTGAGAGATGGTGGAGGTTAAGTGTTGGGTGGATGTCTGGCCAGGACACCACCTCCCAAGACCCTTTCAGTACCACGCGATGCAGCAGGAAGAAAGAAGAAACAAAACAGAAGAAAAACAATCAAAATACGTGGATCAGCCACAAAAGGGCTCGCCTCCACGGGGCATGCAAACTTCACTATGAAAAGAAAATTTTACAAGAGGAGACCTCACCCTCAACCCTTGTACACCCAATTCTCTCTCACATGAAGTTCCCCTCACAAAAGCTCTCTCTCTCTTGGAGACCCCCTGAACCCCTGAAGAGCCTGGCGACCGCTGTCCAGGAGCCTCCTGCTCCTTCTCTCACAGCGCCTCACGCCTCTCTCTCTCCTCTCGGTTCGTACGGCGGCGAGAAAACCAAAACCCGCTCGTTCTCTGCTGTGTCTCAGGCCTTTTAAAGCCTTAAACATAGGTTAGAGGGTGATTAGGAATCCTTAATCAAGCCAAATCACGTCCCAAGCCGTCCGATCAACACCGGGAGCTCTCTGGACCCTTAGATCGCGCTCCGGTCCACGGAATAGGGCCGTGGACCGCGAGAAACGAGTGGGAAACGTCCACGCGGTCCACAGGCCGCGCCGTGGACCACCCGGTCCACGGTGGACCGGGAATGGGCCAGCAGGCTGCTGGGTCGCGCGTCCCGCACGGGCCTGGGCCTGGGTCGCGCGTCCCGCGCGGGCCTGGGCCTGGGACGCGCGTCCCGCGCGGGCCTGGGTCCCGCGTCCCGCCCGGGCCTGGGTCCCGCGTCCCACGCGGGCCAGCGGGCCTGGGACGCGCGTCCCGCGCGCCGCCGCCTGCGGCCGCGCCGCTGCCGCCCGCCGCCTCGGTTTTCGTGCTATCTTCGAAAGCTCGTATCTTCTCCATCCGAGCTCCGATTCAGGTGATCTTGGTCTCGTTGGACTCCATTTTTCGCCGCGAACCTCGCTGTGGGCTCAATGTGGGCTGAATCTTGAGGCGTCAAATCCTAACATTAAGGAATGGCGTTAGTGGGAAGAGAAAGTCATGAACCACAGCCATCGATTCAAATAAATTTTAATTTTTTAAAAATAGAATCGGCCAACCTTTCTGAATACTAAAATTGAAATGTAAGAATTAGATCTAAATTCTTGAAAGAGAGAAACCAATCCAGTACTATCTCATTGAGCCGATCGTACTCACAGAATAGAGGAAGGGCGCGTGGATTGTTGAAGGCATGTTGGATAAAGTGGCAAAACTATTCGCAGATTTATCAGAAAAAAAGGATGAGTCCAACTAAGGATTTCAGCATGTTGGCTCGAGACACTCCTTAAACCTAAGGAGGTGCGTGGCCTTTCCGTTAAGAATCCAAAACGGGCAAAAGTGGGCTATGATGGGTTAGAATGTCATCTCTTATGATGCATGGACCAATGCCAACTTGGAGTAAAATGGACTACCTACAAGAAGTTGGAGTAATATGGAGCACAGAAACCATGGTGTTGGAAAGCTAGTCACACAGAGTGCGGATCCCCTACGGTGCACCGGAGCATATGGTATACAATGCTTCTGTCCATCGTACGATGGATGGCCAGTATGATACACCGCATTGTGGTCCATCGAATCAGTTCAGATTGAGAGAGGTTTTTGATACTTAAACAGCAGAAAGGACTATATAAGCTGACCTAGTTGTCTTGCAGATGTCTTGAATGGTTGGTTTTGGGATTCCGAATGGGTTTGGTGAGAGCCTTCTTGCTGGAACTTTTTCAAAATTAACACATATGAGGCCATGGTTGCTGGATCATTACCTCGGTGGTAATCGGAGATCATGTTGGTAACACATAGCGGCCAAAGGTAAGCACTGAGCTCAGAATCCCCTCGCCTTGTAACAGCCAGGGCATTTCACGATGCCTGGGTCTTAGCCCACTAATTTCAGCTTCGTCGATGTTGATTGCCTCACCCTGCCGCTTGTCCTCATGAATAAGGGTGAGCCGTCCAACTTCCAACTTAAGTACCATCTTTGTCAACTGTTGCAAACTAATGTGTATTCTTCACACACACACACACACATCCAAATTCAATAACATTTCAAAAAATATTATCAAATTCAAATGATCGGAATTACCAATTGAAAATCTAAAATGTGGGTCATTGAATTCAACTTCTTGTCAAAAATTAATATCACTCATCTTTATATTTTTATTTGGAGCATTTTGATGCATAGGCAAGATATTTTGAAAGTGTATGTATGTATGTATATCTCATGGAACATAATCGATAATTTTGAACATTGTACTTTTCAGCTCTGAGCATTGAATTTGACAATGGGTACAAAATCTTGTCTTTGTACTTCATATGTATTATAACCACACCCATGTATGCATATCAATCATAACATTACCCAGACTTTGAGTAATGGGAGGAAAGTCCTGAGAATTTTCTTGCCTCCAAAACAGTTCTTATGTCTAATTTCACAGCTCCTACTAGTTGTATAATCTATTGTTGTAACTAACTAATTCATATTACGATTATTAGTTGATACAATGGAAAATCTTTCCGTAGTCTTTTATGCAAGGCCTAGATTGGCCCAAACCCACAATAAGTCTGGGGATCCATGCCAAAGAAGATTTTTTTTTGGCCCTTTTCACAGGCTAGGTAAGCTTTGCCTAAAGATTAACACAATTTATCTAAGTTCGAGCTTGATCCAGCTTGGCCTTCAAGTTAACCTTCCAAGAACACGCCAGCTCTTACTTAGGCTTCGGAGCTCGTGCTTTATGACTATTTTATATTTTTAAAAATACTAAAAATATTAAAAATCATATATTTTTAAAATACTAAAATGAATAATTAAATATTATCTACAATTTACAATTAGCGCCATTGGGTTCACATATTAACAACAATTGTCTACAAATTCATCAAACATAAACTGATAATACAAGAAAAATAAAAACTTCAGCCCAGCCAAGCTTTGATCGGCTTCAATCCACCAAGCCCAAGCATGGTCCGTTGATTAAAGGGTCCTATTTTCCAGGTTCGGCCCAGCTTGTTGGGCCTAAAATCTTTGGGCCGAATCAGCCTAAAAGGCTTTTGGCTCAACCAGGCTGGCCGGGCCGCTCACCTCATGAATAGAGCTAGTGCAAATGGGACGTTCCAATCTTGGTGGTGATTGAAGGCTTGTCAACGCACCCACATCTTTATTTTTTTTTGATCAAACTAGATCGATCATATTAGTCTACTATGAGTACATCCAATAAAATTTAAAAACAAAATATTCATAAATTTAATAGGAGCAATTGCCGTCTCATTCCACAAAGTGTCTTCTAATTGTTGAGCTACATAGAAGATGCTCCAATCCACCATACTATTTGCCTTCTAATAAACATGCCTAATAATGAGAGATGCGCATCCTAAGATGGAGTGGGTGTGGGTCGCTTTTGCTCGGTCCTGAATCCATCCAATCACTATAGTAGAATCCCTTCAACAATCAGCTGCTCCACTCCTAGGATTTGCCTTGCATAGGTGATACCCATCCAAACTACCCTTAGCTCAGGTCCAGGAACAGAAGTGTCAAAGAGATGCCACCCGCCACCATGAGCCCAGCGTAGGCCCCTAAAAACCATGACCGGCACCACCCACCCCCTTTGACAAGAGTCCATCACCACCATTCTCTCTTTCTCGATCTCTCTCACACACCAGATCCTTGATGGCTGTTAGTGCCTCATTAGTCCATCACCACTACCTGCTCCTCCACAGGAGCTCAACTGCTACTTAAAATGATGTTTGAGTTTAGAATGACCAACCTGAAAGATTTTTTTCAGTGCTGAGATATCAAGTCCCATGTGTTCTTTCTCCACATACCTCCATTGCACACACGAAATATTTGTTACTAGCAACAACCATTAGGTTACAGTTTGCTAAGCAAGGATCTACTATTTGTTTAGCTTCTGTTGCTCTTAGGACCCGAAAAGTATAACCAATGATTGCGCCAATAAGCATGCCTCCATCTCAACGTAAGAAGCACAGTCAAAGGATCTATCTGGGAGCTTTATCCTCCAAAGATTATAAGAAAGCACAATACATGTTCCTCTCTAATAATGGGTCACCAAAGAGTACCGAACTCAATCATGTTCAGCCTGTCAAGGTGCCCTTACCCTTAAAATATAGTGTATACTTATTATGAGATCAAAATAGTTCTTTCCATTTCTGTCTTATCACATCTCCCAGCTAAAGTACTTATAATGAAGCTAAATTAGCATACATATCTTGCCGATAGATAAATATCAAAACAAACATTGCGTTGCCATAACAACCAATAGAAGAACAAAATGAAAAATTAACATTTAATATTACTTTAGTCTCATGTTGGTAAAAATAACTCTAATTTGTTTTGCCAAAATACTCCAATATGTAGCTTGATATTGGAAATCATGCACTTGAAATCTATATATTATGAAACTAGCTAAATAATTTGGATTTACTTGTATATTTATCTCTCCCTCTTGCAATATTCTACTTTGGTTTTACATTCTATTCTTATGACAACATTAGTTATTTAACAATCAATATATGTTTGAATCATAAAAATCAATATATGTTTGATTTAACATTATCTATCTCTCCCTCTAGCTAGGTCATCTATACAACTTGAGATTCTCGGAGATTTTAAGGAACCAACAACTAAGATAAAATTTCTCCTCTACATAGCTATCTAGTGTTGCTTGGATAATAAACGGCTTGCACTAACATCACCATCCACCTCATTGCTCCTTTTTGCTCTTGTATCCTATTTTCTCTTCTCATCATTTTTCCGTGAATCACGCTTTGAATAAGCGTATCACACCTTTCTTCGAAAATCAAATTAGCGTATCCAGTGACCATCAAATTTCCTATTTTAGCTCTTGCAATGCATGCATCTTAAAGCCTTCTAAAATAAACACCTCTCGATCATCTCCAGTATTGCATGGTATAAATTCTCTTTCTCCCCTCTGCCCCTTTCACCGCCCCCGACCTTAATAGCCTATAATATTTGGTGATTTAGCTTCTTCTTTTCATTAAATTTCTTCAAATGATCATGGATTTGCAACATCAGGATCCCGAAATCATGTGAGACAGTAATATTGCTTCTTATTTTTGATCATCTTTTATGTTTTCTTTCCTAGTTGTATCTTGAAAATTAACCTTTTTGGTTTGATTTTTGTTTGCAGGCTTAGGAATTATATCTATGATTATTTGTTGAAAAAAAACTTACATGCTACCGCTCAAGCTTTTAAAAATGAAGTGAACATCTCTGATGAACTCATGGGTAAAGATTCCTTTCATGATCAATTTTGCAAACTCTTGTATAGTGAAATTGCGATCATGCATCCTTAATAAAATTATGTGGAATATCCATGTGTATAAACTAAATATTTTTGTAATTATTTCAGAAATTCTTGATGACTATCATAGCAATTTCCTGCTTGATTGGTGGTCAATCTTTAGTGACTCATACTTTCAAAAGCAGTCAAGTGGTGAAAGCCAAGGAACTATCCAGAAGGTAAAAAAAAAAAATTGAAGCATCCCTTATTATGCCCAATTAGTCTATGAAAATATGTCATGTCCCTATTTGTTATTTTTTTTTAAAGTATTTTTTCAATTGATTTCATATTTTCTCTTTTTACTTCTCAGGAGTTTATATTGGAGCCCTTTAAAACATCAAATAAACAAGATCTCTGGCTTCAATCATTGATAATGCACCCCAATATGACACCACAAGGGGCATCATTATTACAATCAAATAATTCTATTTTACATTATTTTCCTCTGATGAGAAGTCAAGAGAATGAGAGGCAACACACCTTGATGCGTCAATTTGCTAGTATAGATGAAACAAGGCCCCGACAACATAACTTCTTTAGAGACATGCAACACGACAGACGATCCAGGAGTACACCCACATATCATCTTGGGTATATCCTTTTATAGTTCATAAAATTTCAAATCTGAAAGTCATGCAGTTCGATTTTTATTTGGTTAATTTGAAGTTATGATGTGCAAATTGTTTTTGTGTTACAGGCAAGTCCAACATTTAAATATCGATGGCTTCCTACAAATGGTAAGCATTTTCCAAAATATTCAATTTCATAATTTATATAATATATTCTGATTCAATTAATGTATAAAATAATTGAATCTTTAATTAAAGCATTATTTCATATGTGCTAATAATAGATATACTTTTTAGATTATCATAGGTTATCATGAAGTTCTATTAATTTATAATTAATTAACAAATATTAGTTATCAAAATGGTCATATAAATTTGCCTCTATCTACTTCTATAATATAAAAAGACTTGCTAAAACTTGGGAATGAAGTTTATAATTCTATAATTATTTTTTTTTTTAAATCAAGATATTAGTTTATATTATTTGGAACCTTGTTCTAAACTATAAATTAATATGATAATTATAAGATTTAGTTTGATTTATCTTATTAAATGAATGTGAGATTAAAAAAATAATAATATGATTTTGGTGTGTACCATCATATCATTAATTAACTAAATTAGCTACAAACAATACTTATGCATTAGAAGTCTATTTTGCAGGGTTCCAAGCATTCCCCACTGGTTACATCTCTACCAATGGAATTATGTGGTATGCCAAATATCAATTTGCATTCATCTAGATTATTTGATATTATTCAGTTTGTGCCTAAATTTTTTACTTAATCTATATAATCGAGGGAACTCAATCAAATGAAGATTATAACTCCTCAGGGGAGGTTGAAGCAATTACACTTTAGTATTTTTGCAACTTCTACAATTTATTTATTTCAAAAAAATCCTTAATACTTAGAGTTTTTTTTTAATCTTATTTTAATATAATATATTATATTATTTTTATTTGTTTCCTTCTTATTTATGCAATATTTTTTAGTTAGTTTATATGAAACTTTGATTTGTCTTATATTTTTTATGCACTTAATATTATAATTTTTCTGGTATTATTATATCAGTTTATGAAGAAGAACTGGCTACTTTCTATGATGCCCAAGCAACTAGAAGTTCTGATTTTTCAAATGATTTGGACTAAGAGAATAGATCTTAGTCTAGCATATATATATACATACATATATATATATATATACATATATATATATATATATATATATATATATATATATATATATATATATATATATATATATATATATATATATATATATATATATATATATACATACATATATATATATATATACATATATATATATATATACATATATATATATATATATATATATATATATATACATATATATATATATATATATATATATATATATATATATATATATATATATATATATATAATACATTAAAAGAACTAAGTTTTATTAAATAGAAGAAACCTAGTTTTTCTTGAAACACCATGGTTCATTAGATCCATCAATAGTTTAATAATTTTTGTTTTTATATCCTTTTATAATCTAAATAACAATATATTTCAGGTTCCAATATCTCTTGAGATTTGACCATGGTGGGTTGAAATTTTATTGGATTCACTATCTCTTGAAATTACAGTTCACAAAGTTAAAAAAAACTATAAAAATTTAGGTCTTTAAGTGTATGACTAGAATAATTCTATCTTATGTCTTCTATATCAAAAAAATATGTTTCATTTTTATGCAGGTCAAGATAAGCTAATTGGTTGGCCTCACTCTGTAAGTGGTTTATTGTGGAATGTTTACTTGCTTCCCACATTCTTACATACGTTACTTTTACTGATAAAGATAATATATCAATTTTCTCTACAGGTAATTGATCCAACTTTTTCAAGTGTGAGACAAAAGGGCATAAATCCACCATTAGTGTGTTCAAACCAAGTTCCACAACTCCATTCATTTACTTGGCAACAAGAACAATCGCCAGCACAAGGATTGCATGTATCTGTAATGGACAATTCCAATAATATTAATCCACTAATTCTAGGTCTTTTGGATAATAATTTTAATAAAAAGTAGTTCATCTGTTCAAAAAGAAATGGTTACGACTATGGTAGAAGAAGAGGTTGTTCTTTTCAGTATTATTAACATTTTCTTAGATTATCTTGTTCTATTGAATGATATGCCCGTCGAAATAGTATTTTAATCATAGCATAAGTTCTCATATCATTTGCTTATTATTGTTTTCACTTCTATATTTTTTTAAAAAAATATTGAACTGCTAATGTAAGTTCTTGGCTTATGTTTACTATTCATTTGAAACTTATTTATGTGAAAATGAGTGATAAATTTAGGGATCAATAATTCTAACAAGTTGATTGCATGTTATAATTAATATATGACATATTTATTTTTTGAATGGAATAAATAATTTTTAAATTGTTTTTTTGATAGTCTACAAGAAAGGGAAAGGAACTATTACATTCTAGTACTAAAGACAATTCACAATCCGGAGATAGTGCTACTTCTCTAACTCCCATTACATCTTGTGGCGCACCAACGTCTGGAATTAATTTTGAAACCTTTGGCATTGCTGAAAAGACAAACATGGATAATTTTGAAGAAGATAATGAAGATATATCAAAACTGTTGGTAATATTTCATGGAAATTTTAAAGCTTATTATTTTATTTTTCATTCTTTGGTTGATTATTGTGTCTTCTTTCTGCACAGAATGAGCTAGTGGGCGAGCAAGTGAAGGAAAATAACGGAAACAGCGTGGAATCTCAATCCTTTGCAGAAGAGGGTGCTGGTGACAATAATACAAAAGCCCAACATTTAGGTATCGGGGAAAAAGTTTCTTCAAATGTCGACAAAGAATATATAAAAGGTGATTTTTCTTTCACATATATTTCAACTAGGATGGCTTTGCACTTGATGGACCGTATGATGCATGTTAATAACTATATATTATATAATAATATTATTAAACATAGAATCTGGAATGATGATATTCTTAGATATCCCATATATAGCTACACTTAACAGAAAAATACGAGGAAAAACCCATATATGACAATTGTTTTTTTGTTGCTATTGGAATAAGTATAACTCTAAATCCTATTGACATCCTGTAAGCGGAAGAAAAGGTATCATTCATGTATATTGATATGTATGTTCTATAAGAAAACAAACAAATTGAGTTGCGAAGTTTGAATGGTAAATAGTAGGTATGGATCATAGTTCAAATGTTTCTTTTTTTTTTATCCATTCTATATATTCTATGCTCCAGGTACCAGAATAAATATCCGATGATATAAAATCATCTTAATAGAGATAACAGGTTCAGTTTCGAAATTATTAATAGGATCAATTATAACAAGTCACACACTCATATTCACACACACACACCACCTATTCTAGGGAATCACTGCTAAAATTATTTCTTTACATAACCATCATAGGTGATTTCTCTTTATCTAAAAAAAATTATTTGTTGAAGCAAACAATTACTTTCGACGTTAAAGTTATATGAAATGTTTTGGACACTTTATCTGCAGAACCATCAAAGTTATTTTTAGAATTGTGAAACGGAAAGTTTGTTATATACTATAACTTATATAACATGTTTGATGTTTCTTTTTTTTTCTTCCTCAAAAAGGTGGGACAAGAATAATGTATGGAACCTTAACCTTTCTATAAGACTAATAATAATCATCTACAAGCCCAAGTTTTGAGCATCGTGAACAAAAATTTCTCTGATGATAATAAAGATGACATGAGAAGGTGATTTTTTTTTCCCCAAATATATTTTGATTACAATGGTTTTGTAGGTCATGGACTTTCTGATGCATGGCAATGGCTACCTATTACATAAATATTATGAATCACATAGAATGTAATGAAGGATAAGACTCTTTAGATACAATTGTTAAGCTTTCGAGAAGATCAATCTCCCAAAAAACATTGTTAAGGTAGTTTGTCTAATTGTTTGTAACGGAAAACATGCTTGCTTAAGCAAGCATATACTTCCAAGTATATTTTAAATACAAAACAAAAAGATAAGTAATGCACATTCTCACTATATAATATATCTGAATTTTTTATTTGAACTTTGGATATCTTCCAATTTGAGAGGATGCCAACAAACTAAGTCCAGTCCAGCTAGCTACTGAATATTTGAAAAGCTTATGTTTCATACCTTACTCTTGCTATTGATATACTTTCTTTTTATTTGGTTCCATTTTCTGACAGGTCAGTGAACTAGACCAAGGAAAAGCAGAGTTCGTAACAAGAGGATGGCCTACTTTAGTATGGAATTTTCTTTTGGAAATGAAATTTGGTTCCATGTTCCTCTTTTTACTTACTTTTTCAGTCCTTATGTAAAAGGTAAATTATTCATAAGTCATTGAAATGAGTCTATTAGACATCATGTCAACGTGTTTAGTGAATTTTGATGCGACAATATCCTGGTATGTTCTGCATAATTTGGGAATAAAGTCGTGAAAGTAATTCAGGTTTTATGTGGCAGTTGAGTGGTGTTTCATTAAATTCTCTTTAAAAAGATATAAAAATATCTTTGAGTGAAATGATGAGTTCTAAACAGATGTTTATGCTTACAGTTTTATCATATTTTCTGAGACAAACTTAAACCTTTGATTTAAGATGATCAATTCAACTATTGTGAACTACTTGAACTGCTTCAAGAAAGTCTAGATTAGATTTGTTTGCAACGTTTGACTGGAACTCGTTTTTCTCATAAGGCCCAACTTCCTTCTTAATCATATATGTTATGCTGTTCAAGACAGCAAAAGGATTGGCTACAGAATAATGTAACAAAATAAACATGATTAGTTCCCTATGGCATCGATTTTGCCATAATTCAACTCGATTTTGCTATCCTATCACCTAATAAATTTTGATCAAGTTGCAGATATGAAATTTAACAGGAATTGATGGTTCAGATGAGAGAAGTGGATGTAAATGATGTCATCTTGAATCTTGATGCATACCGATGTTAGCTCTAATTGTGCTTTTCTATTTATACAAAAATCAACTGCTTTAGCCTGAAAAAGGAATCTAATTTCATTTGCATGGGGCATCTCTCTCAGGCATCAAGATTGCAACTAAAGTTATTATAGTTATTTGAGGATTTGTAATTCTTAACAAGGGAATTACTACTTTTAGTATTCTCTAGAATTTTTGTATTTGCTTTCGAATATTTTTTGAGATTGAAACAGGTTGGCAGAAAGATTCTCCTATTGCGGTCCAATTCATCATGTCTGCTCTCCCACGTTCTTAAGATCATAATAGGCCAGCTCTATCTTAAATGGCCAGATCCTTTAAAAGGTAAAAGAGTGTGCGCGCGTCTCAAGAAGCAAAGCTCTCTTAAGTCGTTGAAGTCTTCACCATATACCTTCACGATAATATTAGGTGGATGTCTGGTCAGGACACCACCTCCCAAAATCTTTTCAGTACCACGCGATGCAGCAGGAAGAAAGAAGAAATAAAATAAAAGGAAAAACAATCAAAATACGTGGATCAGCCACAAAAGGGCTCGCCTCCACGGGGCATGCAAACTTCACTATGAAAAAGAAATTTTACAAGAGGAGATCTCACCCTCAACCCTTGTACACCCAATTCTCTCTCACCTGAAGTTCCCCTCATAAAAGCTCTCTCTCTCTTGGAAGACCCCCTGAACCCCTGAAGTGCCTGGCGACTGCTGTCCAGGAGCCTCCTGCTCCTTCTCTCTCAGCGCTTCCGCCTCTCTCTCTTCTTGAGTTCGTACAGCGCGAGAAAACCAAACACCTACTTCACTGTTCGTCACAGGACCTTTTATAGACCTTAATCACGACTTAGATCATAATTAGGACTCCTTAATCAACCCAAATCACGTCCCAGACCGTCGGATCAAGATCGGGAGCCACCTGGGCCCTCCGATCGTGCTCCGGTCCATGGAATAGTGCCGTGGACCGCGAGAAACGCGTGGGAAACGCCCACGCGGTCCACAGGCCTAGTCGTGGACCGCTCGATCTACGGTGGACCGGTGCAAAGGGGCCAGCAGACCGCTGGGCCTGGGCCGGCACGCCCACGAGGGCCTGGGCCGCGCCCGCGCAAGGGCCCGCGAGCCCGCCTGGGCCGCACGCCCGGCTGGGCCGCGCGCTCGCCTGGGCCGCGGGCCTGGGTTGCGCGTCCCGCGCGCCGCCACCTGCGGCCGCACCGCTGCCGCCCGTCGCCAGTCACCGGTGGTCCTCCACCACCTCGAATCTCGTGCCGACTTCAAAAGCTCGTATCTCCTCCGTTCGAGCTCCGTTTCAGGTAATCTTGGTCTCATTGGACTCCATTTTTCGTCACGAACCTCACTATGGGCTCAATCTCGAGGTGTCAAATTCTAACAATTTCCACCTCGACTCGATATTCGACCTTCTCCAAACTTCGAGAGCTTCTGGATCTCCTCGCCCCCATGCCCTGGGGCAATCGCCTGCTGATCATGGATGGGCAAACATGGGGGTCGAGCCAGGCTGCTCGATCCCATCTCCATCATATGTTGTGCTCCTCCTGACCTGAGACCTGCTCGGGGCATCATCCTGTGGCAATAGGAATCTCACCTTGCAACGTCGCCTCTCGTCCTCCCGAGTCTCCTGTCTCGTGCCCGATCCGTCTCCTGGAGCTCCACCTCGCTCTGGGCTCCACCTGGCTCCCGAAGCTCTACCCACACTGTGCTCCCTGCCAGGTAATAATGTCCTCTGCTCCCTTTCTTCCCCTCCAGCACAATCCTATCGCCGCGTAGCACCCTCAGGATTCCTCCACCAGCTACCGTCCTGTAGCCTCTCGAATCCAGTCTGCTAAGTAAGATAAGATTTCGCCTGAAATCGGGTATGTATCGGACCTCCCCCAACCTCCTCACTGCACCGTCATGTGTCCTTCAGCTGACCATCCCAATGCCTCTGATCGCACAGCTCGATCCATCCGGCAGATATACAGTGCCCTCACTATTCTTCAGGGAGTCAAACTGCTCCTCTCTGCAACATACATGATAGGGGCATGCAGAATCTAATATCCACTGCTGGAAAGAAGTAGATACCTCGTCAGATATCTCAAGGACATCTCCATCTAAATCGCTGCAGGTCGTCGCTACAGCAGCCACTGTTCGATTTTTCAGTTGAGGGCAATCTCTGGCTAGATGCCCCAACTTCTCACACCGGTAACACCTGGTTTTGCTCAAGTCCCTCCTGGACTTGGACCGCCCTCGTTGCGATCTCCTGTCGCTCCATCTACCGCCTCCTGCTCCTCCAGAAGTCACCAAAGCTGAGCTATCGCCACCTAAGCTCGAAGCTGGGTTCTCCCTCCTGAGAACCTCGTTCTGGAGTATCGCCGCGGTGATCTCGTCCATCTTGATAGTGCTCTTCCCCACTAGAAGAGCAGTCACCAAAGACTCATACGAAGGGGGAAGCGACGCCAGCAAAACCAGCGCCTTGGTCTTCTCCTCAACGTTCTCGCCAACGCTGAGGAGGTCGGTGAGGATCTTTTGGAAGTGGCTGAAATGCTCCTGCACACTCTGTCCCTCAGTCATCCGCAATTGGTAAAACTGCCTCCAGAGGAAAAGTGTGTTGGTGAGAGACTTCGCCATGTACAACTCCTCGAGCTTCGATCACAGCACCGTCGGAGAAGTCTCGCTCAGCACATGGATCACCACCTCATCCGCCAGGTACATGCAGATGGTACTCACCGCCTGCATCTGTAGTCGTTTCCAATCCCGCACCTCCATGGTGGTTGGCTTCTCATCGTACAAGAGAGCTTCGATCAACCCCTGTTGGATGAGCACGTCTTTCATCCTTGCCTGCCACAAGGAGAAATTGCTCTTACCATCGAACTTGTTGATCTCCATCTTAATTGTTCCTATCTTCTCCATCTTCAGTCTTGCTCACCACCACTGCAATCTGCGTCCTTATACCGCCTTGCTCTGATACCACTTGTTGGGTGGATGTCTGGCCAAGACACCACCTCCCAAAATCTTTTCAGTACCACGCAATGCAGCAGGAAGAAAGAAGAAACAAAACAAAAGGAAAAACAATCAAAATACGTGGATCAGCCACAAAAAGGCTCGCCTCCACGGGGCATGCAAACTTCACTATGAAAAAAAAAATTTACAAGAGGAGACCTCACCCTCAACCCTTGTACACCCAATGCTCTCTCACCTGAAGTTTCCCTCACAAAAGCTCTCTCTCTCTTGGAAGACCCCCTGAACCCCTGAAGTGCCTGGCGACCGCTGTCTAGGAGCCTCCTGCTCCTTCTCTCTCAGCGCTTTCGCCTCTCTCTCTCTTCTCGGGTTCGTACGGCGCGAGAAAACCAAACACCTACTTCATTGTTCGTCACAGGGCCTTTTATAGACCTTAATCATGACTTAGATCATGATTATGACTCTTTAATCAATCCAAATCACGTCCCAGACCGTCGGATCAAGACCGGGAGCCACCTGGACCCTCCGATCGCGCTCCGGTCCACGGAATAGTGCCGTGGACCGCAAAAAATGGATGGAAAACGCCCACGCGGTCCACAGGCCCAGCCGTGGACCGCTCGGTCTACGGTGGACCGGTGCAAAGGGGCCAGCAGACCGTTGGGCCTGGGCCGTGCCTGCGCACGGGCCTGCGCGCCCGCCTGGGCTGTGCACGCGCCTGGGCCGCGGGCCTGGGTCGCACATCCCGCACTGGCTTGGGTCGCGCATCCCGCACGCTGCCGCCCGCCGCCGGTGGTTCTCCGTTGCCTCGAATCTCGTGCCGACTTCAAAAGCTCGTATCTCCTCTGTCCAAGCTCCGTTTCAGGTGATCTTGATCTCGTTGGACTCCATTTTTCACCGCGAACCTCACTGTGAGCTCAATGTGGACTGAATCTCGAGGCGTCAAATCCTAACAGATAAACTGATAGGTTATGTGCGCTAAAAACTTTGAAATTGTACGAAAAATCTAAATTTATCTTAAGTTTCAATTTCATATATTTTGTTGTTCCCAACTCCTACACTTGAGGTCGGACAGCTGAGGTGACAAAGTTGCACAAAGTTGATGCCTGAGCTCAGACTTGAAAATCTGAAAAAAAAAATCTCATCGAAGATTTTTCAGTGAAGATCCTCCGACGCTCAAGTTAAAAGATAGAGAACAACGAGAAAGAGAGAATGGACTTTAAAGCTTACCTTGGAGGTTCCCATACGTCTATTTATAGAGGAAAAGTTGGAGCATGCCTAAGAGTCTGGTTGAATCTCGAATATTGTGCGTAGATTAGGCTAACAGAAAATTATTTCCATTCGGAGCATAATCTGATCGCGGAGATATTCTTCTTTATCTGAACTTTTCTAAGTTACAAGAGAGATAGATTCTGTCAATGAAGAGGACTTTCAGCTGTATACCGACAAGAGTCGAGGATTGTATCAATGGAGGACTTCTAACTGTAGGTCGGTAGGGGTCTATCTGAAGACCTCATCGACGATCGAGGTAATTACCTTGGCAAGAGCAGAGGAGCGAACTGCCATCCATTGTCCCATGTGGCCCACTCCAATTTTAGAGCATGCACCTGATGCTCTTAAGTCGGCTATGGATACCTACTGTGTTCAACTAAATCCGATCTTTTAGTATCTTGTATTGGTGTCGAGGAGATAATTGGCCAAAACTGAGATGGAGATCCACAGCATATTTAAACTTATAAAATTTCATAATTAATAATTCTCATATCTAATGAAAAGTAATCATGCACTATCATGTACCGTGAAAATTACTTAATGTGGACAAAACTAAACTTCGAACAATAGTTAAGCGTAGAGAGAGCGGAGGTGGTATTAGTGGAGGAGTGGCGCTGGAGCTCCTGGATGAAATTGGTTATTATAGTTAGTAGGATGGAGATGGCATTGATAAAGGAGTGGCCCTAGAGCTCCTAAATGAAAGATGCAATAGAAAAAATTTTCATACAAAAAGATTTTGCCTTGGATCTGGAACACCATGATACAGTTGGAGGCTCATCTAATTCTCTATAATATTTAGATTGCTTTTTGTTCTTCAATCAGAATGTATGTCTGACATATTTTCAGAAGACAAACAGTGCAACAGAGATTCATCGTATGTTATATTACAGAGCATTTCGAAGATTGAACCTGAAGACAAGATGAGATATGTCCGTGGAATCTTTTGTATTCTAACTTTATGTGCTGTGCTCGTATCAGAGCCGTGTAAACGTCTGTCCAGAAAAAAAAAAAAAAAAAAACGCGATCGAGAGGCCGCTCCCGACCAAGCACCCACGACAGCTGAAGGTCCAGGATCCAGAGGTCCCGGGCTAGCAGCCCAGTGAGGTGCGACACCGAGTGCCGCCCGCCTCCACCGGCCGCGCCTCCCTGGCCGCGTCAGCCGCGTCCGCCTCACGGCCACCGACACCGTGTGGAATGGAGTAGATATTGTTACCTTTTCGGGACAGCAGGGACATCTGACCTCGGTCATATTCTAACAAGAGAGGAGTCAGCCTTCGGCAAGGAACAAATCCTTCTTGCTGACATCCATAAGGAGCTCGACTGCGTCACTCACCTCACCCGCCTCACGTTCGCAGCCAGGCAGTTGAACTCCGAGTCACGAGGGCTGGCCAGCAGGCGCGTGCTCCGGAAGCAGCACGGCCTACTAAACTAAAAGAGAGTGTTGGGGAATCCCCACCAACCGATTTACGGTCGAAGGGGCCGACTGGCCGACCGACCGACTGGCCGACTCCGACGGCCGACCGACCGACTGGCCGACCCCGACGGACGACTCCGACTGGCCGACCCCGACGGACGACTCCGACTGGCCGACCCCGACTGGCCGACCCCGACGGCCGACTCCGACTGGCCGACCGACCGACTGGCCGACTCCGACGGCCGACCGACCGACTGGCCGACCCCGACGGACGACTCCGACTGGCCGACCCCGACGGACGACTCCGACGGCCGACCGACCGGCTGGCCGACCCCGACGGACGACTCCGACTGGCCGACCCCGACGGCCGACTCCGACTGGCCGACCGGCCGACCGACCGACCGACCGACTGGCCGACCGACCAGGAAGTCTGATGGCCGACTCACTCGCCGACCAATGGAGGGGCCCGACACCACTCAGCTGGCTACCGACTTTGGGTCGGTCGGCTCCTCCAACCACCGTACAGCCGCCAGACGTTGTCAGCTCTGACACGGACATACGGCACAGTTACCTAGGGGCATTGTCCCGCCGAGAGCCGGGTCAACCCTGGTGATTGGACGGCCACACGGCGACATGACGTTTTCACGACGACTCTGACAGTCCACAGTGAGTTGACAGGTCCTCACTTGTCCGCGCCATTAATGACGGCGCCATACTGTGCTCCACTATATAAACCGGGGAAGGCAACAGTGCAAGGGATCGATCCGCTCCGTCTCTCTCTCATACGCAGGCTCGCCCCTCTTTCTCTCTCTCTCTCGATTGAGCTCTCTGTCTACATTTCACTGTTGCCCAGTCACCTCTCTGACTTGACCGTCGGAGGGTCCCCGCCGAAGCCGCCTCCGGTCAGTGCGGACTTCCTTTTGCAGGTGCACGCTCCCCGGCGATCGGACGACGAGGCGATTGGCCGCAACAGATTGGCGCGCCAGGTAGGGGAACAGCATGACAAAGACAAGAGCTCAACGATCGAGAGTCACCGGGTCGGCCAGGCGCTCTTCCCGCCGGGAAGAGGCCTCCCCGCCCCCACCGGCGGCGGAGCCTAGCTCTCCGCGCCCCGCGGTGACCACGGAGGCCCAGATTGCGGCCATCGTACGGCAGATGACCGTACTGACCGACGCAGTCAAAAGCCTCCAGCAGCAACCGGCGGCCCGACCTATGCCCTCCAGGAGCAGCCGCCGACGACCGCGCCGATCCCTGTCACCTCCATGCGAGCGCTCCCAACAGCGCTTCTGCGGAGAGGAGGAGGGACGACTACGGCGCGACGACCGACGGTCCCAGCGGCCCTCTCCCTCCCCGTTGGAACGGGCAAGAAAGGAGAAGCGGCCGCGCACACCGTCGGCCTCCCTCTCGGAATCCTCCGGAGACTCCACTCCTGGGGTCTCCCAGCATCGACGAGCGGACGACTACGAGCGACGGTTCGAGAAAATCGACCGCCGACTCGCCCAGTTGCAGATGGACGGCCAGAAGTCTTCAAACGACGTCGACTTCCAGACCGCCCAACCTCTCTCCCGACTGGTCCTCGACGAGCCGATTCCCAGTCGGTTCAAAATGCCGAACGTGGAGCCATACGACGGCTCCACCGACCCAGTTGACCACCTCGAGAGCTATAAAGCTCTCATGACGATTCAAGGGGCAACCGACGATTCAAGGGTCCCCGCCACACTTCGCAAGGCTGCCAGGGCCTGGTACTCCGGTCTCCGATCGAAAAGTATCCATTCCTTCGGGCAGCTCGAGCACTCGTTCGTGGCCCATTTCAGCACCAGCCGAAAGCCGCCGCGAACGTCGGACAGCCTTTTCTCCCTCAAGCAGGGGAAAAACGAGACGCTCCGACACTTCATGGCGCGATTCAACGCGGCCACGCTCGAGGTCCGGGACCACAACGAAGACATGGCTGTCTCAGCCATAAAGCGGGGCCTGAGGGCGTCCCGATTCACCTACTCCCTGGACAAAACCCTCCCCCGAACATACGCCGAATTGCTGGAGCGCGCGTACAAGTACATACGCGCGGACGAAGGAGCTTCCGACCGGCGCCTGACTTAAGGCACGGGCTGAAAAGAAAAATGGAAGAAAGGTCGGGCCCATGCTGAACCCAGCAGGCCCCCGACCGATGGTCGGGTCTCGCCACCCCGACGTATCCAAAAGTCACCCCGGCAGCAGACTCCAAGGCTGACACGCCCCTAGTATGACTCCTACACTCCTCTCTCCGCTCCTCGTGCGCAGATCCTAATGGAGATCGAGGGGGAAGAATACCTGCGACGGCCTCGGCCTCTGAAGGCAAAAGGCTCCGACCGACACGGCCGATCGTCGATCGCCGAATCAACGGCTCGATCACCGATCGCCGAACCGACGGCCTCGGCCTCTGAAGGCAAAAGGCTCCGACCAACACGGCCGATCGTCGATCGCCGAATCAACGGCTCGATCACCGATCGCCGAACCGACGGCCTCGACCTCTGAAGGCAAAAGGCTCCGACCGACACGGCCGATCGTCGATCGCCGAATCAACGGCTCGATCACCGATCGCCGAACCGACGGCCTCGGCCTCTGAAGACAAAAGGCTCCGACCAACACGACCGATCGTCGATCGTCGAATCAACGGCTCGATCACCGATCACCGAACCGACGGCCTCGGCCTCTGAAGGCAAAAGGCTCCGACCGACACGGCCGATCATCGATCGCCGAATCAACGGCTCGATCACCGATCGCCGAACCGACAGCCTCGGCCTCTGAAGACAAAAGGCTCCGACCGACATGGCCGATCGTCGATCGCCGAATCAACGGCTCGATCACCGATCGCCGAACCGACGGCCTCGGCCTCTGAAGGCAAAAGGCTCCGACCAACACGGCCGATCGTCGATCGCCGAATCAACGGCTCGATCACCGATCGCCGAACCGACGGCCTCGACCTCTGAAGGCAAAAGGCTCCGACCAACACGGTCGATCGTCGATCGCCGAATCAACGGCTCGATCACCGATCGTCGAACCGACGGCCTCAGCCTCTGAAGGCAAAAGGCTCCGACCGACACGGCCGATCGTCGATCGCCGAATCAACGGCTCGATCACCGATCGTCGAACCGACGGCCTCGGCCTCTGAAGGCAAAAGGCTCCGACCGACACGGCCGATCGTCGATCGCCGAATCAACGGCTCGATCATCGATCGCCGAACCGACGGCCTCGGCCTCTGAAGACAAAAGGCTCCGACCGACACGGCCGATCGTCGATCGCCGAATCAACGGCTCGATCACCGATCGCCGAACCGACGGCCTCGGCCTCTGAAGGCAAAAGGCTCCGACCGACACGGCCGATCGTCGATCGCCGAATCAACGGCTCGATCATCGATCGCCGAACCGACGGCCTCGGCCTCTGAAGACAAAAGGCTCCGAACAACACGGCCGATCGTCGATCGCCGAATCAACGGCTCGATCACCGATCGCCGAACCGACGGCCTCGGCCTCTGAAGGCAAAAGGCTCCGACCGACACGGTCGATCGTCGATCGCCGAATCAACGGCTCGATCACCGATCCCCGAACCGACGGCCTCAGCCTCTGAAGGCAAAAGGCTCCGACCGACACGGCCGATCGTCGATCGCCGAATCAACGGCTCGATCACCGATCGCCGAACCGACGGCCTCGGCCTCTGAAGGCAAAGGGCTTCGACTAATGCGGCTGGCTAACTTGCCGACTTAGCTTCGACTAAGAAAGGCAAAATGCCAAGACGACCGCAGTCGCATTCGCGACATACCGATCTGGTCACGACCGATCGAAGGATATTCGGCTTGCCACCGTTTATCATACATCCCGACGCATACGTCCGACCAAGGGCTGGACAATGGATATTCGACTTGCCATCGTCATCCTATCCGAATACGTCGGATGCTACTCGACTATCAGATTCTGCAGAATGATCGTGTCGACGAGCAACGTTCGGAGGTTGGCCGACCTCCGACCCGACGTGCATGCTCGACCTACAGTCGGGACGACCGATATTGGATCGTTCGTTGATGTGATCGCCAGAGTCGGGGCAGGAAAAGACGGAACACCACTCCTTTCGTCCGAAGCCGTCGCCCACGTGTTCACGCGAGCCAACACGACATCGGGCTCAGGAGTGGAGGGGGGCAACTGTTGGGGAATCCCCACCGACCGACTTACGGTCGAAGGGGCCGACTGGCCGACCGACCGACTGGCCGACTCCGACGGCCGACCGACCGACTGGCCGACCCCGACGGACGACTCCGACTGGCCGACCCCGACGGACGACTCCGACTGGCCGACCCCGACTGGCCGACCCCGACGGCCGACTCCGACTGGCCGACTGACCGACTGGCCGACTCCGACGGCCGACCGACCGACTGGCCGACCCCGACGGACGACTCCGACTGGCCGACCCCGACGGACGACTCCGACTGGCCGACCCCGACGGACGACTCCGACGGCCGACCGACCGGCTGGCCGACCCCGACGGCCGACTCCGACTGGCCGACCCCGACGGCCGACTCCGACTGGCCGACCGACCGACTGGCCGACCGACCGACCGACCGACTGGCCGACCGACCAAGAAGTCTGATGGCCGACTCACTCGCCGACCAATGGAGGGGCCCGACACCACTCAGCTGGCTACCGACTTTGGGTCGGTCGGCTCCTCCAACCACCGTACAGCCGCCAGACGTTGTCAGATCTGACACGGACATGCGGCACAGTTACCTAGGGGCATTGTCCCGCCGAGAGCCGGGTCAACCCTGGTGATTGGACGGCCACACGGCGACATGACGTTTTCACGGCGACTCTGACAGTCCACAGTGAGTTGACAGGTCCTCACTTGTCCGCGCCATTAATGACGGCGCCATACTGTGCTCCACTATATAAACCGGGGAAGGCAACAGTGCAAGGGATCGATCCGCTCCGTCTCTCTCTCATACGCAGGCTCGCCCTTCTTTCTCTCTCTCTCGATTGAGCTCTCTGTCTACATTTCACTGTTGCCCAGTCACCTCTCTGACTTGACCGTCGGAGCCGCCTTCGGTCAGTGCGGACTTCCTTTTGCAGGTGCACGCTCCCCGACGATCGGACGACGAGGCGATTGGCCGCAACAGAGAGGTTTTGCGATGTGGGGAGAAGATATCCTATAAGGAATGTTGGCCACACAAAGATTACATTTTGGAAATTCGGTCTTGAGCGCATCGCTTCTGATCACCCAAGAACACCAGCAAGAAAGCCGGTAAGTTAGACAGGTTCGATTCTTTCTTTGGGAAATTAGAACAAACGAGTTGTGGGCATATCATACGCAGCTGGGACGCACGACCGTCGAGTCAATCTCGACGGCCATCACCCGTCGGGTGGATTCAAGGAGCCTCAGTGTGAGGTCTCTGGTGCCGGGGCCGATCTCAAGGACGGTGTCGGTGGGGCGGACGCGGGCGCTGCGAGAATGTGCCGCCCTCGGGCCTTGTGGAGGGTAGAATGGACGGCCCCATGCGTTCCTTCCGCTTTCTTCTGCGTGTCACGTTCTTTGGCGTCGTTGTCATCTTCTTGTTGCCTGAGCTTGTAGCAGCGTGCCCTGGAGCGGAAAAGGAGAGGGAAGCTTTGGGCGAGCAATCCCGGGGCTTTGCAGCCGCAGGATGCCAACTCTTCGCCATATCACAATTCGCCGGCAACGACGCTGAGCCGTTCCGGGAGAAACTCAGCGGGAATCATTACGCCTCTGCTGTATTATCGCCAGCGTCTGGCACGGTTAATGCTATGTTACAGGAAAAAGTTGCTCGGTGGATGGCTGTAATACCAATAATTAATTTATTTAAAATAAATAAATAAGTATATTAATATAGTTGATTTGTAAATTTTATAAAAATTAGTTATTCATCTTGTAAGAAAAGATTTTTAGCAAACACTGGACATATGGAATTGATAGTTATCTAATTAAATATATATCGGCTATTCAAAATATGTGTATGAGCATTCAATAATTATGTATTAGATATTCAATAAATGTGTAGAGCTGGTCTGGTATTTAAATTTAGAAGCAAAAGTGTATTAGAACCTCGAAACATATATTTCTTTTATAAAATCCAATACTTTGTTACAAAATTGATATTTCAATAAAATTTTATATATAATTTATTTTTAATTAATATATATTAGTTTTATATTAATTATATATAGAGATATCTACATAGAAAGAATATAAATATAAGAGGAGAGGGAGCAATACATTTGCCCTTTTTCAAGGATGAGTGCGGAGTTGAAAAGATTGAAAGTAGATATAGGTGCACACACACACAACACACGCACCCCCTAGCTATGAATTTGCATTATAAATAAGAGATATTAATTCATACAATTGATGTATGCAAGCTGTGAAAACAAGAAAGTATTTGTTAAATGACTATGATCCCATCAATTGATGAATTTACTATATATATATATATATATATATATATATATATATATATATATATATATATATATTGGTACAATATCAAATATATTTTTTATTTTAATCATTAGTTGTATCATGATCTCTAAGCATACCAACTTCATATTCACTTATAGGAGCTTTTAAATGCACAAGTGGTAATGTCCTTTTACTTCGATTCATACATCAAATTCCTACCAAAAAAAAGCTCACATCTATCGAATACATTAACATTCACAATATAACATAGTAGTGTCTATATTGAGATAAAAAAATTTCAAATAATAAGTACAATATATAGCCATTAAAACATCACGAATGCGATCCTTATTGCCATAATAATGAATAAATTTTCATAGAATATCTCTATCTTTAGCATATTTATGCAAATAATTTATTATTTAGTAAACCACGACTTGAACAAAATAAAATTACATTTTTCTACTATATTGTATATTTATAATTGTTAAAATGTTATTCTTTTATTCTTAAATATTTCTTGTCCATTATTTCATGTAACAATAAGTAGCACTTTTTTTTTTTGAGAAACCAGAAGAAAAGGGGCTTCCCCGAAGAAATTTCATTGAATTTTAAAGATGATTTATTTACAGAGCTGTGATGTGTGTGTAGGGAGTTTACAGGAGTTTGCAGGAGTTTACAGGGTAGTGATATTATCACTATTTTTGATTTTAAGAAAACATCGTTGTTTCCACTTTGGGTTTGCAGGTTGTAGCTAATTCTGAGGGTAGAGGTTAAGATTAATGCTTAGTTTTGTGGGGGCCCTTCCGATTTATAAGAAACTTTTGACTCTATTATGTAATCTCGATGTTGTTTGCCTCAGTCTTTATTTCCTGTAGTCATTCTCAACCTTCCTCGAATCCTGTCGACTGAGTAAATATTTGTGTAGGTATATACCTCATTAATTGTCATGTACTCCTTGAGTTCCTGAAATGCTGGTGTAGGTATTGCAGTTCTTCTTACAGTCCTGATTTAGTGTATCCTTTCCTATCTGCAGTAAGGCTCATCCATTCTTCAAAGAGAAGGTTCGTTTGTTTTAAACTTCGAATCTGAAAGTTCTGTTATTTCTTTCCTTTCAGACCTTCCGTTGCATAGTTAGAAGGAGAGATGCAATTGCTTTTCCCTTATTGCAGCTTGTGAAGTCCTGAAACCATTCCTTCCATATTTGTTTCATGCTGTCAACTATGTGGCAACCACATCATTATTTCATGATTTGAAATTTTGGCTTCGAAAGATTTGTAATCCTTTTTATTCATAACCTTCTAGTTTTATTTAATAGCTAAAAAGTCCAATTTAATTAGTTATAATTAATTATGAGGATTTACTTATTATTTTGCTATGATTAGAAAAAAATTGATGGAATATATAGCTATATATTTGAATAACTTTATCGAATGGATGCTTATTTATTATTAATAACAAAAATATTATGCCCCCTGCCTCTTGAATAGTTTAATCTCATTAAAATTGAATCACCATTCAAAAAGTATTTTCAGTTTTTCTACAATTTTGAATTTTATTAGTGGAGGTTTATTCAAGGGTAAAATAAAAAGCTGAAATTAAATTTAAATAAAGCTTAAAAATAAACTCTTTTCAAATTTATTCATGTTTTACTCCAAAAACAAAAAATTATTCGTGTTTAAGGCCGTTGTACAGTGGCGGTTAATGTTTGCACGGCCTTTAACGGAGGTATTCCAAACAGTCATGACGGCCGTTACGGGATACCGGAATATAGGGCCCGTGGCTTCAGGGTTTCTCCACAGGTAACGACCGCCAAGATTCCCTCGCTGGAAAAGGGCTCAGTCCGTACACTTCTCAAACGTCTAGATTTCTCAAGATTTATTTCTCCGAAATCCGATTCCTTTGATTCTTGATATCTTCCCCCTATTGGATCTCTCTCGGTTTCGGTCGATGTCGTTCGTGCGTCTCGGAGACATCGACATCAAATCACCGAACCTCTCCCGTCATGCTGGACTTCGATCTCTCTCTGTGTTCGATCTTTTCTTGATTGCCCCGCTTCCTATCGTTTCTTGGATTTAAGTTTTGGTGGTTTAAAGGCTTTTGTTGGGATATTTGGAGTGAAATTGAATGGCGGAACGCTCAGAGAGAGAGAGAGAGAGTAGGAACTTGGTGAAGATGGATTCTGCGGAATCTCGATGGGTCTTCCAGAACGAGGACGAGGAGGGCTCGGAGGAAGAAGGGGAGGAATCGCGCACCGAACGAGTTTCGAGTCAGAAGAAGAAGATTATATGTAGCAGGGGCTGATTAGGACCGGTCCCCGGATCGATTCCTTTGACGTAGAGGTCCTCGAGCTCCCCGGAGCCCACAGAAACGACCACGAGGCATGATTAGGCCTTCCACACTTTGTTAACTGGATCTTAATTTTCGGTATCTTGATTTATCCGACGTGCTGTCTAGCTTAATTTGATAGTTGAACGGACAAAGAAGCTTTAAAGATTGAATCGTGATTGGCAGTTGCAAGCATAATTTATGATTTCCTGAGTTCATGAATTGTTACTTCTGTGAAATTGAAGTTTGGAAAAGTTTGTAAGTACGTGAATAATTCTTTCTGAAATTTTCCTACCCAATTGCAGGAGTTTCATTTGCGCAGGAATGTTACACTTTTTCTTCAGACAGTTGTGATTGTATTTGGGGATTTCCGGGCGAGCCTACTGTACACTTTTGATGTGATGTTCAACAAATATTCTATTAGTGTGAAAGAAATTCTTGGAGCACCCTCTCTTGTTATATATCCTTTGATTTTGATGCCTTTGATGAAGTAAATCTTTATTGTTCTGTTGGTTAATGACGGTGAAGGTATGCAGGGGGTTGTAAATATTTATTTGCTTTTGGTCCTTATTGTATTTAGCTATTGCACTGAAAGAGTTTAACTTAGTGTTCTTTCATTTCTCCTGCCTAATTTTTTTTTTCAGGGGGGCACGTTTGCTCATTGATATGCAGGAATGGAAGGCAAGTTTTCTCCCAAACCAATTGCCTTCTGATGCTCCTATATCGGGTTTCCTGCTCAAGGTCCCATCACCGAACCTTGAGATGTCTCGAAAAATTAAGGAAAGTCTTGAGACTTCATTAACATCGAAGAAGCTACCTCTAATGTTGGTGCTGTTTGGCACCTCCATGGTCGTAGCAGATGGAGTTGTCACCTATTTACATTGTACTCTCATCAGTATCAAACAAAATGCTTCTCAACGTATTATTGCAGAATATAATAACCTCTATCAGTTTCTCAGCCAAATGAATGTATAGAATGTTCATTCTTTGTTTATCTCCTTGTCATTATTTATACCATTTTGTTTGTTTCTTTTGAAAATTACAGCCATGCCAGCTGTGAGTGGACTGAAGGTCCGAATAGTTAGTGTTCAACAAGGTAAACCTCTATTTTTAGTTGCTAATAGCAGAAAATCTTGGTATTCTTTGTTTCAGCATATTATGCTTAACCAGCTTGTGAAAAATGATCATGCACTGGTATTCTTACAATTGTTCTGTTAATTCAGATAATATCCGCATATTATATTGCAGTTTTCTATTATAAATTCAAGAATGGATGCATATTTTACCACTGCATGCTTGCAGGAAATGTCATTCTATTTGTTAAATATGATAGTTTTTGATGGTTAATCTAGCAAGTAGTTGTCTCATTTTCATGCATATATTGGAAGGGCCTTGAAGCATGCCCGTGCCTTCTATATCTCACTTTATTTTCCCATTTGACAGGCCATTGGTGTATACATATGTTCACAGTAAGGTAATCGTAAAATGTAGGTAAATCAATTCAATATAGTCCTCATAAATTGAAAACCTTCCTAATACTACCTATTAATCAAATTAGATTTTTTTCTGGCATGTATATACTAAAACCAGGATTTTGAATCAAGAAGGATCTTTAAAAACCAGGTTTTTTTCTGGCATGTATATACTTATTGTTATGTGTTTCATATTTGCTAAGATTTTCATAACATTTATTAATTTTCAGTCTTTAAATGAGCTAAGAATACATAACTAGCATGAATTACAATCTATATCAGCTACTTCTGCTTCCCAGGAGCTTGTTTCAAGATCATCATGAATTCATGATGAATTGCAACTCTACGATCTGATGGTGGAGGCCAACATAAATCCTTATTCTCAGCAAATGTTCGATATTGGATCTGCAATGTAGTTGCACTCTTTCATTGTTTGGATGAAATAAAACAGTTGATGAATCGTATTGAAGATGAATTAATTGCAGTGAGTGATTCATCCACCATCTTTGATTCTTCTGCACACTGATTTTCCAAGTAGTTGTTCTTTAGCTGATAGATCTTAAATTATAGGATCCTCAAGTATTGTGTTTTTTTAGTAAGGTCATTGAATCATTGGCTAACACTTGTTCAATGATTGGGCATTCAGCTTCCCAATTAATTCTGACTGGATTTGTCATTGGCTAGCTCTGTAAGAAATGGGTCTTCAAATGCCACTTTTTGTCTCCTTCATGTCATCTTTGCCCAAATGCTAGCCTCCTCTTGAATAGCCAATGTGGAACACAGAAGATCACTGAAAAATGTGGGGCTTGCAGTAGCTTTTTTGTCAAAGACATGTGCTATGTTATCTGAGCACTCCTGAATTGTTGCCTTCCAAGTACTCTACATGGTTAACCAGACTTTTGGCCATGGATATGGGGCAACATATCAGTTGAGAAAAGATCGGCTTCAATCAGCCTTCCATGTGGTGTATGTCAATAACCACAGTCTTCCTACCAATTTTACTGTTTACATTATACAGCTTGTGACTTCTTTCCTCTTTTGTTGTGTCATGAGAAGCTAGTGCATTGAATGCTTTACTGATCGTAACATTTTCCTGGACTTATTTTTCGGTCGTGGTAGACTGTATTTCTACTCCTAATAACCAGATTGTTTTCACTCTGTTGGAGGCTAGGGTTCTAGATAAAGTAAAAGTAGGATGGTAATCCATGACATGAACCAACCCACGATAAGCAGGTTCTGGTTTGACATAAATGGTTTTGGTTTATAAACAGGCCAACATGACTGAACCTCTTTACTAAATAGTTTGGATTCAGGTTCAGATTTCTGACCCCTTTAACCCATTTATACCTGTAATAGTTGGTTTAAGTCAGGCTGATCCATTACAACATGTTTATGACTCTTCTGCCTATGTCAAATCGGATACACAGGTTCCTGGAGACTGGAGCTGACTTGATATGTTTCTTAAGCAGCCAAAAGTTTAGGTGGTCAGGTTGGGTAATCTTTTTATTAAATGGGTCAGATTTAGGTTCCAATTTTTGTCCTGCTTGATAAACAGGCTAGGTTCAGACTGGCACTTTTTTTCTTCTAAAATCTGCATCTCAGACCAGCCCCTGAACTTGAACCTGCCTAACCAATTGTCATCTCTAATTAAAGGATCTTTTTTTCCAGAAGTCCTGCAAGTTGAAAGAGGGTTTCCTTTATGTACCAAAAAAAGAGAAAGAGGGTTCATTTAGGATGTTGATTTCCATTCATGTGATCAGCTTGCGAGTTGGTCCTTTTAGTGGGAATTTGAAGTTAAGAATATGTGGAGGTTAATATTACAATCTGACTGCAAATGTTATGTAGGAGAGGTAGAGATCAGACTCTTCACAAGTGAACATTTGTTAGTATATTCACCTTCTTGATTTCAACCTAATTAGAAAGGGAATGTGTACAGGATGTAGATCTGACCTTGAAGTTCACATCAATATTCTGACCTGATGTTTTCTGATATTGTTCACATTTATCGCGCATGGCAAAAATCCAAAGGCTGTGCTCACAATCATGACACAGTTGGAAGAAATTATCAGTTTTTGCTTTTTCATTCAAACATAAAGAACGAAGTGCTAACACAGTTATAGATTTATTTATATGAATTCATGCTTCCATTTTTGAATTTCTACATCATATAAATGTTGGTTATTCTTTGACATATCAATTTCATGAATAATATGTCACATTTGAAGGAAAAGATCTGTGTCCTTTTCCAGGCATACTTACACTTTTATGCTTCACACTGATTTTCCTAGGGAAGTGAGCCTGTCTGGCAGTATTTTCTGTGCTCGATCGTTATTCTATAGACCTTCGATATTTGTAATGGAAACTAAATTTGTAAGATTGAAATGATGCTTCATTATTTTATCTAGTTATCTGCTCTTTCACGTTGCACTGCTGCAGTTATTCATTTTAATTTTTCCTATTATTATTGCAGATGAAGTGGTGATGATTTTGGTTGCATTTCCTATAGTCTTGTTCAGTGTCCTGAGGTTTGGGATGAGTAAAGTGGGACTTGTGGTGTGCCCTGCTTTGATCATATTGTTTTGCCTTCCTGGGGGCATTGGGATCTACAAGCTCCTTAAATATGGGATAAAAGTTTTGAGAGCATTCTATCCTCTTTAGATTTATCATTTTTTAAGAGAAATCCAACTCGTGCTTGGATGTCCCTTGGGGGCTGTCTTCTGTGTGCCACAGGTAAGGATGGTATTCAGTGTCCCTTGGCATCACTTTATTAAGTACTATCTCAGCTATTTGAAGAGTGTGGGTGGTGGCATGCTATCTTTTTTTTTCTATAATTTGACCTTATCTGGAAAAGTGCTGCTTCTATCACAATTCAGGTCAACAGCTCAGGAATACTGTGTATATTTATCTTATAGGATTGTTATTTTGTTACTTGAAATGCAGGTCTTCACCCAAATACTCCTAAAAGCATATAAATCTGTGTATGACATATTAAATAATCGCTTAGGTTATCATTGTCGTGGTGAGGACCTTTTTTTTTCCTGGAACCTAATAGGAAATGTCATTTCTCTGAAGATCCATGATATGTATGTCAAATTCAAAAGAGATAAGAGATTGTTCTTGGCATCTGTTTGCTCCACATTCTTACTGGGTGCTGAATATAATCTACTATTGCAGGATTTTATATATAATTGGATATTTAAGCGGTAGGTATAAGAGATCAAGAGGTTTCAAGGAACTAAATTTGGGACTTAAAGGGTTTTGGATTGCTGGAGAGAACAGGAAAGGTTTCTCCTCGAAAATTACTGGAGGTACTGGCCTGATTACTGTATTAACAAGAAACAAACAATAGTCATCAAGATCATGGGACAACGGTCAATATATATTACAAGTGCTGACTTGATTCTAAATTAAACAATAAAAGCTGTTAATTCTTATATGAGCCCATCACAACTTTTATATATGAGTTACATTATTGTTTTAAAACTGTCTTCATGTACTATAACCTGAACACTTATCATCCAGAGAGCAATTTTAAATCAAAACTGTAAGAGTTGGATGAGATCTGAAGTTTGATGAGCCATAGTTTTACATCTCTTCAGGAGATTGTATCAATGTATGATATAGAAAATGTATATCATTATTGCCATACCATAGATTTTTTAAAACAAAAATAAGTTTGTTCTCACAATAGGTCAGTCTAGAAAACTTTTATGGCTCCATCATGATGATCTGGAGGCAGAAAGAAGGGTGAGATATGAAGCGATAAAAGAAAATAAAGAAAAAACAAACTATTCTTGTAGATCTTGTAACCTTAGTTTGCTCCAATACCATTTTGTAACTCTACATCTCTGTGATAGTACAACTGAGGGCTGATTAACCCAGACCTGATCTTCTTACAAGGAGCACAAATAACTTGCAGAGAAATGCATATGAGAACTAGAATGCTATCTTTTGGCAGAAGGGCTGATGGGATTTTAATTTCTTGAACTATGACAATTCTTAATATTATCTAACAAAAATATAAGGTAATAGTTAAGAAGTTTATGAATCAACAATTGTTGAAACTTTTAGACAACTTGGTTGAGATGTCATCTGAAGAGTTATATTCATCTTACAGCATCTTCAATACCATGAGAGGAAGGAGAAGCAATGCGTAAATAAATACTGCTCTAGATATCAATGGACTCGTCGATCAACCAATGGAGGGAATAGAAGCAAGGTATAGGCAAAGGTGGGAGGGATGAGAGATCAAGCTGGCATGGGGGCAAAGGCAATAACATCTGAGCAAAGCAAGCCCTAGAAATCAGCAGGGTATGAATTTGTCTCCTTCGGTATAGGCTGTCCTAGCTCATTTGGTCCCAAAAATCCAAAGGATACAATCTTCTTAAGGCTGAGTTAGAAAGCTTTGTTTGTAGAGTTGGCCTTGGAAAGTTTTGGAATAAGAAGGGGGAATTCGCAGATAATTCAGATGTAGAGCTTGTAGGGCTTTGAAACCAAATACATTATCCACAATGGAAGTAAACATATTAGTAACAGAATCTTTTTCAAAAAGGTCTAAAGGATAAGCTACATAAGCAATATATTGATTTTCTTCCTCGACAATGGTTTTGATGTGGTAGCATCATCCTTTATAACGATCAAGACTGGTAAGTTCGTTAGTCCACCATGAGATAGGCTAAAAAATTGGCAATTGAATTGAGAAAGTTTTCCGCAATTGACCGGGAAGGGCTAGTAGAAGAGGGAAGGGCTGGAGGGCAGATGTCATCAGAAGAGTTATATTCATCTTAGAGCATTCTCAATACCATGAGAAGAAGGAGAAGCAACTTTTAAAATTCCATCAATTAATGTGTACATCAAAGGAAAATCTGAAATGCATATTGACTAGATATCCTTGATATAATTCTTTGTCAGAGAAGGCTCCTAATTTGTCAAATTAATGGATGCAGATAGCTTCGATGAAAAGTAAAATTAAAATAACGTTAGATATCACTTGAATGACCCACTCGAATAATTAATATTACATGAATATGAAAATTATGTGCAAGAGGAAACTGAAATATCTTAACTGCCAGTAAGTCCCTACACCTCAGCAAGATTCTTCCATATCTCCTCCATCGCTGGTTAATTAATTATGTGTATTTATTATGATGAAGTATGACCGTCACTTGCATTGTTAATTACATTTCAGGGTCTGAGGCAATGTCTGCAGATCTTTGCTGCTTCTCTGCTTGGACAGTTCGGGTAAGGCATCGCTTAAGTTTACTTATTCATATCTTCTTCTATGTGTACCTTCCATGGTTGATTGATTTCGCTATTTATTGCAGCTTACCTTTATGTTTCTGGTTCTGCCTTGTCCCCTGCTGGGATACCTTGGTTCTGCATTCCTTATGAAAGACTTAACTAAAAATCAGCTGGTCTTCTTTTCATCTATTCCAATTAAGCTACATTGATCCCATTTCTTTTCTTGTCCACGAGCCTTTTATTTACCAACATGATCTGTCATATAATTTGTGGTGCCATTTATATATGAGTTGTATTGTAATTGACTTATCTGTGAAGAACACTTTTGAGGGTCTAAACCCTCCAATGCCAGAGGTATCAAGTTTTCTTTTGGTTTTGCTGTTTAATAGATACTAAGGGGAAAATACATTATCTGTAATTGCAGGCAGAGCTTCCTGGCCAGTCTTCTTCATAGCTAATATAGCTGCATTGATTGCACGTCGGGCAATGCAACAGCAACATTTTCATGCATAAAACAATCAACAGCTCTAGGTTGTTTTCCATGTCTAAAATTATTCACACATCTCCATAGTTCATGGGCCAGATATATATTCCGTTGATAAGCATGTTTTTGCTGGTTTACTCCCTGGGATTTCTCACCTCCTTTGGAAGCATAAATGGGGTTGGCCATGCATACGGTATTTCAAATCGGACTGAACTCTTATCCTTAAACATGCACAATCTACTCTTATTGTCTTTTATGCATTAATCTTCCTTATATTTCTCTTATGTTGGATCTATCCTGCCATCATTCCTTTGCTTGGAGTGATGATGACGACTACAATCGTAGTAACTATTATTATGTTTCTAATATGGCAGATTAACATCATAGCTATGCAATGCTTTCTCACCTTCTTTCAAGGGCTGGAATTATTTCTCTTCAGTTTTGGGCAGTGTGGGAGATGGAAGCTTGGTCTTATTGGTCTTTGCAGCAGCACTGTTTATGATTATGTACGTGTGGAATTGTGGCAGCAAGTTGAAGGATGAAACTGAAGTAAAACATGAAGCTTTAGATGGATTTGATGATGGAGTTGGTTGCAATCTTCTGTTCCATTAGAGCAGCTGGAATTGTCCAGGTTTACAGCGAACTGGTGAAAGGAATCCCGACAATGTTTGGCCACTTTCTGACCACCTTGTCAGCAGTTCATTCAATGATCATATTTGTCTGCATAAAGTATGTACCAGTTCCTGTGGTGCCTCAGAATGAAAGGTCTCTTTCAGCGGGTCTACTGGAAAAGTTATCACATGTTTCATTGCATTGCTGGGTATGCTGAACTCCGAATCTTTATAAATGGCCATTTAGATAGCAACATTTTTAAAGCATATGCAACAGCTATAACCTTTTTTTTCTGAAAATTGTCGGGACACTACTTTTTTCAAATTTCAATTTATGGTATTTCATGGTATATTTATCAGTCAATATTTCATGGTAGCGGTGAGGTTCCTTTAACCTATTGGCTAATTCAACTGTTTATCAGTGAAGTGCCAGGCTCTAAATCTAACGGTGTATTAGTTGAAAACTAGTATGTAACCTCCACAATAAATGTGTACAATTTTTTTTAATCTTTTTCCAAATTATTTTGAAATGTAATATAGCAGTGTAATAAATATTACAACATTACAATAGCTATTTCTTGAAGCCATTGGGTAAATTGTATATATGCAGACTACAGTTTAGAGTATACTAAATTTCAACACAATAGATTTGTCGACTGACTTGAGATTGAGTTAAAATTAAATTACGAACATGTAATTGTTCTATATGATTTTGTTATATGATATTATACAAGCGCATATTGTTCATCACTTACTCTATGAACTTATTCCAGAATGGTCGCTTAATGCATGTATGGCTATAAGGATGTAGGCAAAGAGCACCAGCTATTTGAACGGCTTTTGATTGAGAAATTTATATGTTGAGAAGCCCAGGAGCGTTTGGGAGAACCGCAAACATGTTTCAGAGTTCTTGTAGCTCCCAATGGCAGTGTGTATTGTCTTGGTGTTGGATATGTAATATTATGTTCAATCAACAAAGAAACTAGATATGCTTCCTTCAGCAACACAAGTGTTAATACCTCCACTCGTTTCATTGTGTATGAAATGGGTACATGGAAAAGTGAAAATATGAGCCGAGTCGTTACAACGGTGTACAGCCTTCAACAGCCGAATTATGCTGTCCAATACATGATGGTAGTGGAAGTTACATTTTACAATCAGATCAACAAGTATATTCCTCACAGATTTTACTATCAAATTACAAGCAGATTTATCTCAGATTTTAGAATCACATTTGCAAGCAGATCTATCTAAGACTTTTCGTGGAGGAAAGATCTATTGCAAGTTTCACAATCAGATTTTACGATCGCAGTTTACCATCTCATTTTATAATTAGCTTGACCACCAAATAGATATTTAGGTTAGAATCTTAAGGTTGCATTTGGTAGCTAGTAATCTATCCAGATTATTGGTAATTTAAAGAGATCCTATCAGATTATCATGTTTGGTATGTTTTTTAGATTGATAATCCGGATTATCTCTCATAAGATAATCTGAATTACCAAGAAGAGGGATGGCTATCCAGATTACTATTACTTTAGTAATCTTGCAATAAAATTTTTAAACGAAACTGTCTTTCTCCCCTCCTCCCTCCCCATGCGGCGCCACTCGTCGCTCGCCTGTGCCTCTGACGGTAGGGCCGTTCCCTATGTCACCATTGTGGCCCTTACCGTCGTCTTTCCTGTCGCCACCATCCATCCCACGGTCTTCTTCCTCACGATGGGTAGCGAAAAGAGGGAGGCCAAAACCGACGTCCTCTTCTACAAAATCCGGCCAATGACGGTCGGAAATCAGTCGATCGGCGAGCCGCCATCATCTCCTTAGCGGCAGTCGCCGGCAATCAAGAGGAAATCACTGATCTATTGAGATTTGACGGTCTCAAAGGGATGACCGTATATGAAAAGAAGAGACAACCGACCGACCATATCTTTCCTGACCCTTGCCGCCTTTTTCTATCGGTACGGCCTCCGGTGGGATGGGTGAGGACGGCGGCGTGGGTGGATGAGGGCAGTGATGGAGATGGCCGCGAGGGGTGTGGGGTGCACGTTCACTGAGAGGCCAGGGGGTGGTGCGGGAGGGTGAGAGGAGGCACGGACGGTCGGGGGGCTGTGCTTGATGGCTAGGTGTGTGGGGGGAGGGGGGAGGAGGCGTTGAGGTGTGGCGTACGTGAGAAGGAGGGGGAAAAAATAAAAATATAATAATAATAATAAGTATTTAAAAATAATAAAAAAATTAAATAATCTGATTATTTAATAAAAAATATTTTTTTTCATATAATAATTTTTATCATTAAAAAATTAAATAAATATGTTAAAATGTTAAATTAATAATAAAGATATTTTAAAAATTTGATGTTATATTATCAGTAATCTGATTGTCATATTAAACATGTCAATTAAGATTTTCGATAATTTTACTATAACATTATCTGTATGTACCAAACACAGTAATCAACATTACTAGCAATCTATCTAGATTGTAAGTAATCCAGATTACCACTGCCTGGTAATGCACCAAATGTAATCTTAGTTCAAAGTAAATAAATCTGTTGCGGAAGATTTCTAACCTCGTACGAAAATGACTGGAGCAAATGGAAGACATACGAAGTAACATTCCTGCAAAACAAATCTTAATCAGAATTGGCTCCGACGAGGATCCTCCGACGGTCAAGTCAGGAAACTGACACAACAGAGGAGAGGGAGAGTAAAAAGTATTTTCTGAGACACACATGTGAGCGTATTTGGGGTCTCCTTCTTACCTCCATTTAGAGAGAGATTAGTGATGATGAGTGGTATAGATTATGTCAGTTGGTGAGTTACTTTTTGCCTATCGTGTAGCCGATAAAGGAGGCGACATGACATGGGCCTAGTAGGCACGTGGAAGGTGACTAGAATTACGGTGATGTATCCTGACTTGACATATTTAGACAAAAGTCATTATTAACCCTTAGATTTGTCCGTGTGGTTGGTGTTTATTGTCCTATGCCCGATCCCTCCTTGGACATCGAAGTCGAGAGACCTAAGGGAGTCTTTACTATTAAATAGGGAGCATTGGCCAAAGAAGAGGATCGATCGGTTAGCTCGAGTTCGTCCATCCATGGGTTGGTAGAGATTGGGATTGGCAGCGGAGATATGGATATCAGAAGACTTCCCGCAGGGTCCTATTCGGAGGATCAATATTATGGAGGCCAACCTTCTAGAAATGATTGGTTGTAATAGTAAAAGATCCTTAGTCCGATTAAGAGTAATAATTGGCCAAGAATCTTAGAGAATAGTTGTGTCTTTTCTGATTCAATACTCGGTGTCTTGAAGTTACTTTTAGGGGGGATCGACTGTCGATGGGTTCGAAAGGGAACGGGATCATATGGCCGAGTTGGGGATCAGTAACGCCACTTTAGTCGGGGTGGCTCCAAGAGAATTAGGGTCAACAGTAAAAAGACGAGAGTTATTATGACTGTCCTGTTGCATAGAGCCATGTGAGGCACTTAAATATCTCTGACAGAGATCATGAATTGGCTTGGCGTGCAGCTAGCCGTGAAAGTAGTGACAAGACATGATGTGGGATAGATGAGTAGAGCGACATAACTGCATGATAGGACTTTTTGATCAACAGGACCCTCATCAGACGTTCTATAGCTTAAACCCTGAGTAAGAATCGGGTAGAACGTGATGGCACCGAATCTCTTGGAGGGGGGATTCGGTTCTGTGTGGTAAGACCGAACCTCCTTTCTATGTGGTAAGATCGAACCCTGGAGGGGGGATCGATTCTGCTCGACAGCTGATGGAGGCGAGCTCTAACCGTAGAAAGACATCTTCCGTTCAACAATTTTTTTTTTTTTTTTCTGTAGATAGTTTCCGAAAACATCCATTCAATAATTCTTTTAGATCAATCACTGATGATATTCCAGTGGTATTCAAGATATATCTCACCAAACGGGTCAAGGATCTTAATAATTTTTGTTAGCCTGTAATGGCCAACGGTTCACCCCCCAATCAGTCCCCAACAAAATCGGTTGCGGTTCTAACGGGGGATGTGGTGGTGGTGACAACGGACGTGATGGAGTTGAGTGTAGGAATCTCTAAGAAGGCTATTTTTAGGGAAGGATGGCTGGATTCATTAAGCTCGGTAACAAGGGTGACGGTGGTTGCTGACACTGGGACACAGCATGGCCAGCATGGGTTGGAGGCAGCCCGAAGAGAGAGAAAGAGGGATGGAGAAAAGGAGAGGGTGAGAAAGGGGACGGGAGGATCTCACCGACGCCAAGCGTTGCCGATGCCCTCGCGTCGACATTGGACCTCAATGCAGTGGGGAAGAGGAAAGAAAAGAAGGATGTGGGGGAGGACAGGGTGCGATGGCAAGCAGCCCAACAGAATCTGGTTTTTTATTTTCGGAGGTCTGATTGGAATATGAAAAATACTCTGATATTGGATGTATGGAGTATTTCGTACCCCAAAATCAGATAAGGGACCAAAAATATTATACTGTCAAGAAATATTCAACAAGTTTGGCATCGAAGCAGAGTCTTAAATGCTGATAAATTTAACTATCAAAATCAGACAAGGGACCTCGTGAGGACCACAAATCCACTAAAGTGGTAAAGTGGGGCCCGAATAAACTTTGGGCTACATTGTGGGCTATCATGGAGATCAAGTTACCTTCTCCATGCCGCTTGTCTCAGCCTAAGCAAAGATCCCTTCCCCGCACATCCAGGCACGCATCTTTAAACATCGATAGACTCGCAGGTGAGAGCCTGAGGCTGTGACCGGGATCCCCCCACCTAAGAAAAGACCGGATCAATCTCAAGCACAACACAAGCTCGAAGAAAGCGAGCAGAAGCATCCTTCTCCCAGAAGAAATCCCCCCAACATTCGTCAACTTCGAAGTCTTTTAAAAAGAACAATTTGGGAAGACCCGCCGAAGTCCTTAGCGCCCTCCACATTCCCTCTAATAAGTTTGGAATCTCGTGACCTAATCTCCCCACTATCCCTTGTTAATTAATATTTAATGATTGCTTCACGTTGCATTCTCCTTGACCTCTCCTTCCATGCCAAGCTTGTTTTGCAGTGACGGCCATTATAAAACTCGGACGGTGATTATAATGCCTAAACCTTTTCCATCAAGTTTAAATAAGATCATTATCTAGTGGTTATCACTTTGTAGCGGTATAACAAACGTGATTTTACAATTTTCATTGTTCACCAAATTAAAATAATATTTTCGAAAATTTAATTTCATGCATCAATTTAAAAACAATGTTGCGCCGGTACAGCATGCAGTAACAATAATAATAGATAACATGCAGTAGCAGTTATCTATTATTTCTTATTTTATAGGGGCTAATGACAACTGTTATAATTGTTTTTTTTTTTTTTTTTTTTTTGTTGGTAAAGAGTTATAATTGTAATTTTATCTTTATAAAATTAGTGTCCTGAGCCCGATTAAAATAATTAATGACCATTATTCAGTTGCAATAACAATAGAACAAAACACAGCTTCAAAAGAATTCTTGATGTCAAACTATGGTGAGAAACGCATTTTTAAGTCAAATTCCCCCAGGCCATCTAGGTCCAAGCCAGCATAATGTTTAGGTCAATTCGAAGTCTTAGACATAGCTAATCCCATGTTCTCCACACCTAATACTGGAGCATTCCGGATGGCAATAGCATGGGTACATGAATAAAATAAGCAAGCAAAACTTAAACAACAATACTCAAATATTCAAATGGAGAGAGGCCGTGGTGGTAGCAAGGAAGTTCCACCTGTCCCTCACCAACATGGAATATTAATGTTGACTACCTTCTCTTAAACCACTCCTGATCTTGTAGTGTATTTCATATTATTCCTACATTCTATGGGCCCATATATAAAAGACAATAAGCAATTACAATTTAGGGTGTGGGTGAGAGGGAGATGTTAGATTCCATTCACCGAGCTGTCACTACCGGCTCCTAGATTGGAACGATGGGCCATTGTAGTGCTGTGGTCCGTGTCCAATCTGTCGTCCAATGGGAGCCACTAATTGGGTACCTCGGTAGATGGTGCTGTTCGAATCAGCAGGTGAGACATGGGGGTTTGAGTGGTTAGCTGTTGAAATAATGGCTGGCAGAGATCATAGAGAGAAACATGTTGGATATTCATTGTTTGGCAATAGGGTTATTTGATTGCTTCGTGGAGGTCAATAGTTCCGTTCCTTGTGATTTACTCTCCATTGGCGTGCGATAGCAACTTCTTAGCAGTGCGTGAGGTACTCCTGGTGATGTTACTAGTCAACACCAAGGCTTTGATAGGGTTTACAATTGGAAGAAGAGTGGCAAATATGCATCATGGCCTTGGCAACCCTATCATTCACAAATAATGACCTTAGGACATCACGGGGCATTATAGCTGCTGTACAAAACCATTATAATGAAGTCGAGAATTATTGCGTATTTGAATCAGACTGTTGCGTTATGATGATGTACGTAAAAGCAAAACAGCTTGTGATGTTAAGTTTGATGGTTTTTTCTATGTAAACTAATATTAATTCAGCATACATTTGATATCTGATATTATTCTTGAAATTTCTAATTCCATGTCTACCGAAAAGACATTCTAGTACCATGTAAAGATCTAAAACTTCATCTGATATTACGATTATAAGCCATATAATACAACCACTATTTTTTTATGAGTTCATATAGTTTTATTACTTAGTTTTAGCTTGGCATAACACTGAATGAATGCTTGGAAAAAAGGATATATTGATTGTTAATGGCATTTTAGAATTTAAAATATAAATTAAAATCATGAGAAGTATGCAGAAGTATCATATTTGTTCCACAAGTCCAACTCATCTAAATTGCATGGAACTGTCTATTTATTTCAGTAAAGCAATTAGATGTGATTTGTCCATAATCGTAGATACAAGTTGAGTATAGAATTGAAGTTGATTGTCCTTTTACTAAAAGTTGATTTAATCAAGTTTGTCATCTATTTGACAAATCCCCCTCGCCAATTTGGAGCTTTTGCACCAGTTGACTTGTCTATTTCAAAAGAAGTTGGTTAATGTTTCTGCAAGCTTAGCAGTTAGGTGGTAAATATAAACACTATGATATCAGATTTTCACAACACCAACATATATATAGTATATAATTCATCGGTTGGACAGAGTAGCAAATGATATACATGTTGCGAAATGTGTGAGAGTTTCGTTTTCTTTTGAACGGAACATAAAAGTTATACAGAAAATGAGGTAAGCTTATCATTGAAGTGTACCTCTTGCAAATCCGATGTAATTTTTCTGAAATATTCTCATTTTCCCCATCTGCTTCCTGTACTGCATTTTGCTCATGTTTTCAATAACAAGGAACCTATTGGTGGCTTTCCACCTAACCCCCTTTTTTTTGTTGACGTCTTGGAGCTTTTTGTGTTTAGATTTCAACCACTGAAGTGAAAGTATACAAATTTGAAGTAAAGAAGAGACGCAAAATTACATTCTTTGATTGGTCTTCGGGGTATTTGCTAAGAAAAAGATAAATATTGTTCGAATCCAACGCAAACTTCTTTCTACTTTACTTTATATTGGTACATATGTGAGCGATAAGTCCCGATTTATAATATTTGTCTAAATTTGAATTCTCTGCGAGCCACTTTCAATCCGAGTGGCCGTGATAGAATCGTGTCCTCAGCATTCTTTCCGCAAGGAATTAATGCATACCTAAGTCCACCCACCCACCGAGAATTCAAACGAGGGGTTTCAGATAGCAGTGCACAAAGTGTACCAAGCGACAATACCAAGTTGCTGGACCCTGCCTAATACCACAGCGCGTGTCAGCAACCTGGCCAGAAAGAATCATTTTGTACTGATTAGTCAGAGAACAAGCCTCGCTAACGGCGATATTCTGCATAACGGACCCCCTCCAACACCATTAGTTGCCATTTTCACGAAATTGACTGGGTTTGTCTAATCCATCCAGGCTGCACAGGTCTCCACGGAGCAAAACACAAATTAATGACTATTTTTTTTTCATCCATTTAAATTTTAAAAAATAAAAAAAATATGTCATCGATGCGGATGAGACTCAAGTTTATACATTTATATTGAAATATTTCTTATTATTATATAATAGTATTTATATTTATTTTAAAATATTTATATTTATTTTAGATTTATTTTTATATATTATAAAAAAAAATTTATTTATTCCGAAAAAATCTGTATTTATTTGACTCGAAATTTATATTCATTATGCATAATTTGAATTTATTATGGGAAGAAAAGAACTGATCTATTCTATCCATATTAATGGTTCTTACCATTATTAATACCAATGGGATAGTCGCTTTCTATCTCCCAACAATAAACATAAACTTAAAACAAAATCAAAAATTTTTTAGAATATATATAAATTTTTTTATAATAAATATAAATAAATTTAAAATAATAAAATAAATATAAATTTTACAAAATAAATATAAATTCAAATTCTAACCCTTAGTATATATAGACTTTTATCCCATCCGCATTAACAGTTTGCTTTTTCTATTTTTTCATTTCCACTCGTATTACAAATCTGATATTTTTTTTCATTCAATTCATATTAATGATATAGTTTTTTAATATATTTTTGATTGTTAATAACCTTACTCTTTTTATAATTTTTCAAATTTAAATGAATAAAAAAATAATCATTAATTTTTTATTTTTCTATATAAAAATTCGTGTGATCAAATGCTAGAAAACTTGATTGGGTTTAGCCAAACCCAATCGATTTGAGACCAATCCACATGTGCGGCCGCATATATATATATATATATATATATATATATATATATATATATATATATATATATATATATATAATAATTATTATAAAAAATAATAAATAATAATAGCAGACGATAGCATTTTATAGTATTTATATTTTTAAGGCACGTAGAGTCTTGAATAAAAGATAGTGTGTTAATTAGACAAGTAATATTTTTGAATAATGAATGTTCAAGAACATAAAGACTAAATAACTATTGATTTTTTTTTTTTTCAATGGATAGCCTTCATATTAACACAAATACCTAATGACCATTGGAAAAGTTAAATATACAGCCATCCAGAAGTGATGCACTGTTATATGCCATGCAAAGCCATGTGAATTGGATGAGCCATCCTGAATAAAAGGATGAAATATCTGGCTCGTGCCATTTTTTTTTTTTTTTTGGATATAAGTGGGGGCTATTGGGTACGTAGAGTCCCACTGGCCACCAATATTATTTTACGAAAGAAAAGACAACGTCAGTTTACAAAGTAATAAAAAAATATATAAGGAAATTAAAACAGATAACGACTTTAAACACCAACATAAAAGTCATGCTCTACAGCTCTAGTAACGCGCATATGTTTAGCTGCCAAAAGAATAGCTTCCATACGAAGACAACATCATAGGCTCCATTCAACCAAATCCGAAAAGGATCTCATGTTGGAGGGTTAGGCTAAGTAGTCGAATCAAGGAAAGAAAGACCACGCGACATGATAGCTCCCATAAACGAGTCCGAGCCACGTGGAGAAAGTGAGACAGCTCCAAATCAAATCAAATTCAAAATTCAAAACATGAGACGGAGACAAGGGGCAATGTGGGTTTCCAAGACTTGGAGCGAAAGGAGGGTAAAGGCTTAGGCTTGGTACTTGATTTGACTGCATAATAGCCTTCATCTTATCTAGGATTGGGCTGATTTAGCATGATGCAGATCCCTCTGAGTCTGCTTGTTCTTAAAATGCGTACGAAGAAGAGGAAGAAGGGATAGGTTGATTTGGTACAGTACCGATTATTTTTTTAAGTCTACTCCATTAAGTCAGAAGCGGAAAATGAAGAAAGAGATGATGATGATGTTACATATCAGCTAGCTAAAGCTGCTATACATATTTCTTTGAGCGGAACTTATGCATTCCAAATTCCATAATTGATTACAGAGCCACTTCATTGGGTTATGTACCCAAAGCTAGATCATCTAACGTAATTTTTTGGGATTACGGACAAGCCAGTAATGGTGCGCCTTACGAGGCAGTCGTCGACGTGAAATCTGTATGTGGTGCATGCCCTACCCCACACCGGCAGGATGCCTCCAATTCTTTCAATTTGAACCCGTCTCCATCCACACCAGTTGTCTCATGCGGATGGTATCTATACTTTAGCCATGCTTAATTTATACAACTGCAAAGAATAACCTAGAGTGAGATCCTTGTCGTTGCCTTGCGGCCTGTGGAACATGGCCGTCAGCTCTTGGTGGGTAAGCTGGATTATTCTGTTCCTCTCTCTCTCTCTCTCTCTATCTCCCTCGTTTGGACAGCATTCTTTCTCTCTCGTCACACCGTTTCCCGTGCACTCAGGGGCTACCTTATTTTATAATTTTCTTCTGCCTCGGCCAATCCAATGGGAATCTGCAGCCACTGGTGGTGGCGGTGGGTGGTGGGTGGCGTGGTGGGCCCGCGACTCACCACTCGGATTTGACCGGCGCGTCTCCACTTCCCTTCGCTGCTCCTTGGTTTTCCCTACCTTCTCTCGGTCCAATTTATTTAACACCATCCCCTTCCAGTCACGTATACGATGTTTTTGCGTAGCATTGAAAATAGCCATGGCTTAGGATTGTATTTAATAACACGTCGGTTACGGCCAGTGTGGTTGAAGAACGCACCATCAGCTTTGCTTTACTTGAGGGGGGAATAATTGTAGGGTATAGCATGAGATCCCTCGAGAAACTACAAAATCCGTTTGCCGCTCTACTCCTCCAACGTGACTCCTTTTGCTCCTCCTCCACCTCCCACAGGAGAGAGAGAGAGAGAGCTGAGCTGCCCACATGGGAGAGCCATCGATTGTCCTCCCAAAGCAAGGACACGCCTGGCCTAACGGTTTTGCCAAGGCAGACGGAGTGAAACCCACCCCCCTCACCCTCCCCTCCTCCGCGAGCCCACATGGTGCGTGTTGTCGCTTTCCCTGGGGACTTCTCTTTTTTTAAGGAAAGGGAGGGGCTGCAGGGATGCCTGTTTTGGTAGGGACGCGCATAGGGAACATAGCAAAGGAGAGAAGTGGCAACGATTGTTCTCCTGCCCCCATCTCGGGTCTTGCTCCCACTCCTCCCCTCGGGATTCCCTCCCCCTCGCTCCACTTATATCCACATCCCCTTCTCTCCATTCACGACCATCGCCTTCTACTCCTACCACGAACATCCGTCCATCCGTCGTATACTAGACCACTCTCCTTGTTCCCCAAGTCTGCCATCTTTACTGGGACCCAGAGTGGCAGACTCCACCATCCATCCATCCATCCATCCATCAGTCTCTATTATTCTCTCTCTCTCTCTATCTCAACCCACCTCTCAAGACTGGGTCAGGGATTCCGTCCGGTAAGAAATGCTCTGCGATGGAGAGAAGTTGCGCATCCCCTCAACCAACGAACGGCCACAGGTTCGTTCCATGTCGACGAGTCCACAGGTTCCATCTGTCCCTCTAATATCTCACCTCCTCCTCTCTCTCCTTCTCTCTCTATCCCAATCAGTCAACAGTATTACATGCTCGTTTTGTTGGCTAGCTCTTGGCACGGAACTTTCCTCTAGGTTCCATTATTCACGCCTCCCAATCCCTTCTCCGCCCCCTCCCTAATCTCAAATTTACTTTTGTTCCTTTCTGTGCAGAACATGGGCGAGATGCTCCTCATCCCCGGAAACAACAACAGCGAGAACAACAACACCGACACCAACAACAACAAGAACGCTTCCACCGCCACCAGCAACAGCAGTACGAGTACCAACAGCAACATGATCCACGCTGCCGCTGCTCCTTCTGCAGCTAGGGTAATGGACAAGCCGGCACAGGACCATCAGGCCGCCCTCAAATGCCCCCGCTGCGACTCCTCCAACACCAAGTTCTGTTACTACAACAACTACAGCCTCTCCCAGCCCCGCCATTTCTGCAAGGCCTGCAAGCGCTACTGGACCCGCGGAGGCACCCTCCGTAATGTCCCCGTCGGCGGCGGCTGCCGGAAGAACAAGCGTGTCAAAAAACCCACCTCCACCGCCGCCTCCGATCCTCTCCCATCTGCTCTCATGCCTCCGACTAACTCCGTTCCTCCCATCTCCCTTCCAAATCCTGCTTCCCATCTCGACTCTCCTATGAATCCCTTGTTCTATTCTCTCCCTACCGCGTCTTCTTCTTCGGGACTCGCCTTTTCGGGCCTTCGGGCCCCCTCGGTCCCGCATGGCATCTCCATCCCTTGCACCGGCTTCGACCTGCCGCAGCCGCAGCTCAACTCTCTCGGCCTTGGATTCCCCTCGAGCCAGAGCCAGAGCCAGCGCGATGACGAATTCCATCTATCCCAGCTGCAGACTTCGGCTTCTGTCATGAACGATCATCCACTCTTCGGATCCACCGCCGCCTCGCTTCTCCTTTCGAGCCTCAGGCAGCCAAAGAAGCTGGAGGACTACCAGGCCCTGATGCCCTACGAGGAACTGCACGCCGCCTCCGCGGAGGCGATTGGGAATCTAGGGGTGATCAAGGAAGTCAAGCTGGAAGGAGACAGCAATGCGATCGATCACAATAGAATAGAATGGCCAATTCCCCTCGAGAATTCCTTCGATGCAATCATCCCGGCTGCTTCTACTTCTCTGGCCGGTGATTCCTCCTTTCTTTATTGGAATTCCGCTATCGGCGCTTGGCCTGATTCTGCCCACTGTGAATCGTCGGTCGCCCCTCTGATCTAGTCCGACCCAACGTAATCAGTATTCTTCCTCCTGTTTCTTCTTTCTTTCTTTCTAGCTTACTCTTGTAGAAAAGGTAGTAGGTCGTTGGTTGTTGTCTTCTCCACCCACATATATTCTATGTTTTTTTTCTTAATTTTTTGGTATTAGGGGCGTCGTGGCGGTTACGGTGAGAGTGTGGATCGGAGAGATCATGTCGGTTGCAAACGTCTCAAGCCCCGTGTGTTTTTTTAAGCCCTTGTGGCGTCAAGAAGACCGTTTGCTCCGAGAGGAACCTCGGATCCATTCGGCGTAGTGTCTTCTCCGTCTCCTACTTTACCGTTGCCTTTCGGATTGGAAAGAGAGCAAAAGGATGAACAATGGAGCAGGAGCAGTAAGTTTGTTTTCATGTATGTATATAGGTATGGCATACATCCTCTTTTCTAATGTATTGGGTATTAAGTGGTTGGTTTTTGTTGCAACATACAGACAAGGGATCTTCATCTTTTGCAGAGGTGTGATATGATATTACTGGTGTAGAAGCAATTAGTTAGTACGTTTTCTTTATTTCTTTCTTCTTTTTAAGCTTTTGGTTGGGTAGAAGAAGGATCTGGTAGAATAATATCTAGAGTGGGATTTCTTTCCAATAATGTGGGTGGTTGATGTAGTGTTCGTGGGGTTCCTCTCATTGTAAGAGATGTTAACTTCGTTTTTCGTTTTCTTTTCTCTCATTGTACTGTTGTTGGAGTACTGGAAGTGTTTTTTCTTTGTTTTACTGATTTATATTAAGAAATTTGAATACTTCACACGAACTCAGAATGTCAGGTATCTCTCGATGGATGTGTTTCCCAGGTGCGCCTTTCAGTTTTCTGATTTGCTTTAGATATGCATGCCACGTATTTTTAATATGCAGTACCATAAGATCAGGATGTATACGTGAACCATTCTTGAAGCTTTATACATTGCTCTTTTTTTTTTTTTTTTTTTTGGTAAACTATGCGAAGGAAAAAACCTTCTTTGAATCTTTTTTTCATCTCTTCCTCCATCCTCCTTGGATATCTGGTAGTCATTGGAGCATGTAGTCTTCTGCCATGCCTGCCAAGTGGCATTCGTCCATCTGGTCTCTATGTTTAGGTGGTATTTGGATGGAAAAGATTGAAATTAAGCAAATACTTAGACAAGTGTAATGGATGTGGAATTCAAGCTCTCATGGACCTGTCATACTGCAAGGAATATGCTATCTCATGCATTAAGGTAATGCAGAAGAAATTGTTTCTTCTATGCAAAAATTAGTCGAACTGCCTTTCAATCCAACTTGTCTTATATCCTCTGAAGAATATTGTTTTAATTATTTTGTTCCCTTTCTACAACACCTTATGCTTCCACATATGATTGTACTTGGTTTATCACATTTTCAATGTATTAACAATACACACTGATAGCCGGGAAGCCAACAGTGAGTATATAGAATGGCAATTTTTCAGTTCATTGGCTACTATCTTCACTTGACTATTTCATTAGCAGTGTGCTCCTAAGAAGTACTCATTCAAGCCATGTCCTTTGGCTATCATGCGCTGAATTCTTGCTTTGCTAGTAATTGTGGCATGTGAGTCCTTTGTGCTTGCAATGAAAAGTTGGATATCTTCTCATTTTTGCTTTATTTCGTACGATGTGGCCAGCATTCGGTAAGATGCTATAATCAAGAAGCATGGGGTTCTTGTGCATTTCAATTTCTAATTGATGTTCAATAGATATCACTAGAAATCTTGCCGCCATATTTTATCAGTTTCTTTTTTGGAGAAATGCATCCCCTCAATCTGATCAGGGTTATCACGATGCCATTTTGCTTTAGACGTTGAGAGCGCTACCACCAACTCTTTTTTGGGACCTAATTGATTTTAATTTGTGTTACCCATGCAAATTCAATATTCAAAGATGCTTCTTCGGTATCAAAGTCTCTGTCCCAGTATATAATTTTTAAGAGGTTAAAATGACAGAAAGATTATTTGTATCTCTGAACTTTGTGTATTCGTCATATGAAAAGCGATATTTTTTTTTTTTTCCCTCATTACATATCAACCACCCAATCTACTTACATACAACATACTTTTGGCAAATGCTAGTTCTGTGGAATGCTTTCATTCATTCAGCAGTTGGCTTAACAATATTTTCTCATTTATCCTTAAAATAATCCGTTAGTTTCATTTGGTTATCCTAACCTTTTGGCACATAGAGATTTTCTCATATGACAGACTTGTCTTAAGAAATTAGTGATTTATAATCCTAATTGCTTGTTTGAAACTTCTGCGACACTTTTTTGAAAATAATGGAGCATCTCCTCGTGTATCTTCTCATTTCAAACGTGTTAATGTGCATCTTATCATGCAGTCATTTTATAAATGATTTAGAAGTCGAAGTGCTTGTCTGAAACTATATTAATGGCAGATGTTTTTAAATATTTCTTTAGCTATTTTATTATAGTATATGCTGCTCTAGCTAGACCTCACCGTCATTCATCAAAAAGCATGGATTTAGCGTGCATCTGTAAAGGTAAAGGCGTCAGTAACGGAGGAAAAAAGCTCTCTTATGCGACTCACTGGATTATTAAGTTTTATATGTGATAAGTGTCATCTTGAATAACTATATTTAGTTCTGTTGCAGTGAGATGTTATCGATGTTCTTGTGAATACAATTGATTTTGAACGAATTCAATATTGTATATATTGCCTTTTTCACCTTTTATTATCTATGCTTTGCTTTTTCCTTTTCGTTCTCACTATCTGTTGCCCTTTCCAATTCATTTTTACCTGCTCACGCGTTCAGTCTCTCATTGTTAACTTCCTAACTATTCTACAAAAAAAATAAAAATAAAAAAGGAAAAAAAAGGAAAAAAAAGAAACAAGAAAAAGAAGAAGAAGAAGAAGAAGAAGAAGCCCTGTTTGCTTCCTCTTTCCATGGACCGTTGGAATGAGTTGCTATAAGATAGCAAGTTTCTTGACAAAGATATTAGCCTTGAAAGGCTATATATCACTCAGTAATATTCTTTATAGTCCAGAATTGCAAGATCTGTAATAGTCGTGTTTCCTCCTCATCCACAAGGCTATGGTGTCATTTCGTAAAATTCTTTGATTTAATTTCTCCAACGGATATGTGGTAGCTTAAGCCAGATGTAATTTTTAACGATTGATTAGGACATCAGCTCTCTTCCGGTTATTAAAGGAGAAATGCTATGTAACTTGGAAAAAACACTACAAAAAGGTCCTCATATCATTTCCAAGATAGCAATTAGAATACAACATACCAGCTGAATGACCCCTTCAAGTTAATTTTTTAAGTTATATACGTGGGCTGGGCGGGCACGAGCGGCCTGAAGGCCCAGTATGAAATCTAAAAGCAAGAACGAGTTCCTGGCCGATCCAAGCTTAAAGTTCTGGCAAAGATGACCGGCCCTGGTTAATTTGAGCCTGCCCTTACCACAAAGAAAATCTCCGGTTCCGGCGTGGCCTCAAACCAACTCGGGCAGCAGGCATCTCGGCTCTGGCATCAGGTTTCAATTGAAACAGCGCCTGGGGAGGGAACCGGCCCTATTGACAATTTACATAGCTCTCAAAACAGTCCAAAGTCTCTCATTTCATCAGCCAGCACGGATCTCGAAGTGATGTTTGCGCGAACCATCGGTGGAATCGTGCGACGGAAGGTGAATCATTCTTTCGCGCGAGAGATACAACCCCTACACAATGGTGATGCTTCTTCAATGATGTAGCACCCCAGTTATCAATTCGGTGCAACTCCAGCTGATAATAATTCTCATGGTTACTATTGTCTATGAAACACTGGCGTTGGCAGCTTGTAACAGAGTCAAATAAATATGTGGATTCCTTGCATCGCTCTAAAGCTAAATACGAAGCAGTTCATTGTGTTTTGTAGGGGACGTCTCAAATCCGTAGAGGAGATATATACATGACACGGATACTATTATACTGAATAAGCCAAGATAGCATTTGATGATCCAAATGGGATCACTACGATGATTTAAGGTCATCAGTGATTTCACCGTACAGTGATATGATCATCAATAATCTAAGATTATCACATTTTAGATCATGGTCCAGTAGTTAAAAATCTCTAGATATTCATGCATATTATATTTGATATTCTATAAAAATCCGAGATCACTGATTATATAATATCAAAATTATCCATAATATATTTCATAAAAATATATTTATTAATAATATATAATATATTATAAATAAAATATTAATCTATTGATAATTATAAACTCTACAAAAATATATTTATACAAAAATGTATTTATAAGTGATATAAATTATTAATCCTATAAAAATATATTAATTGTTATTATAAAATTAATATTTTTATGCATATATATAATATATTATTTATTAATATAAATATTTATTTTAATTAAAAAATAAGACAAATAGAAGTAATATATTAAATATTTTTATTATATAAATATAAAGACAATAAGATATTTTTATTATAATTTAAAATTATCATTGAATCATAATATGACAATAATATAATTAATACTATATGATAATTTAATATATATATATATATATATCATAAATATAATATATAATATAATATTACATATATAATATTGATATAATATATTAATAGTATATTGATATATCTATTTTTTATTACTAAATTAAGAGATATTTTTGTTCTTATATTTCAACTCAAGATCATTGTGCCATATAGGATCAGTACAACAAAATACGATGATCTAATCATTTTTATTTACATCACTCTTAATCTTAGATGGATCACTTTGTACCAAACGTCCCATAAGAGACATGATCCACTCGTTTAGGCCCTCTCTTGTGCTTCCAAGTTCAACTCCCTCTCATTGTTTTAACCACTTGGAACTTGAACCTAAAGAACCATGTTGAAAGGAGGAGGACCGTGCAATCAATATGACACAAAAATTACTTACCAATGCAGCCGAGCACCCGAAAAGAATGCCATACAGGGCAAGCATTCTACCGTAGTTGTAATAATCTAATGTATGCTTCATGTAGTTCCGAGTTAACTATAGAATTGTTCAATGCCGAGCAATGGAGATATGGACATGCAGTATCATCACCACACCCATCCAGTCTTATCTAACTATTTATAATTGACTTTATGGATCCTTGTTTGCCGAGAATCCTTACTTAAAGCTACATCTAATATTATTTTAAGCTTTTCTGTCTTTTCTGAAAAACTTTCTCTATATCATCTTACCTTTCTGTCCATTTCTTCCATTATCAAACATAAATTAGAGTGTTTGTTTCTTCAGCGGCAGTTTCATATGCACATAAACACAAACAGTCTAAATCTATTTGACAATTATCGAAACATGATCTCATATCTAACGTATATTCAAGTTTTGCATACACGAAAATTGCTGGAGAGGTCTGATCTCAAACACTCCCTCTCTGGTCCTTGTCCTGGGCCTTCACCCGGTTCCCATTCTCGTTTACCTTCTGGGCCCAGCTTTTTCATACTCGAGCTTCTAGCAAACTCTTGCACTTCATGACTATTTTTCTCTAGAAACACTCAAAATATTTTTAAAAATATTAAAAATACTAAATATGAATTAATTATCTATTGTCAACAATCTACAACGTATCTATTATCCCATTAAATTTACACATCAGTAGGAATTATCATTTCAGTCTACAAATACAACAAACATGGCTGAACTAGATATGTTTATTAAACATGCCTATTTTCTAAACTTGGCCCACCACGACGAGCTCATACCTTTGGCTCAAGCCTGCTCGATAGACTGCAGGCTCGAGCAGGCTGGGTAGACCATCTGGTTTAGAATAAGCCTAATATATACAGACAATCCAAGTCCATTTTTCATTTTATGGAAACAAAATCTCACATCAGAATTATGGCCAAATTTTTAGTTCTAAACAAATGGACACAACCAACATTTGCATATTTCACACTTCGTAGTTATTGCAAAGCAGTAGATTTGCTAGTACATAAATTGGACTATTGCATCTAAATGTATTTTAAAAGAGAAATCTAAATTTATATTGTGTTATTCAATATTACATTTACCTTGTAGAGTTTATATTAAATATAAATTTATAATATTATAGACTTAATTAGCGATATCCCCTGCTTACTATGACTTTAAAGCAATAAACTAATATATAACCTGCATGATACGCAGATACTTTTTTTTTTTTTATCTACAAGACATGCCAACCCCAAAATATTATTTTCTATTAATTACATGGTTAATTAAAAATTAATATAATTTTATTAGTTTCCAATAAAATATAATTTTGCTAATATATTAATATTAAATATTATTAATATTTTAAAAATATTACTAGTTTTTTACCAAACATATTATTTTCTATTAAAATATAATTAATATTATTAATATGACCAATTCCATATTTTTACTAAAGAATTATTAAGTATTAATAAATAGCTTCACAAAATCATTAAAGGAAGGTCTTTTCCTTTAAAGGGAGGGTCGTTTTTCGTTTTAGTAGACTGCTATCTTTGAATGGTCCACTAGCAAGAGCCCCGCACCACGCAGCGGGCTTAATCCAAATATGAAAGGAATAGAGTAAATAATTGTAAAAAAATTTTTAATCAAAATATGCATAATATACAATATTGTTTTGGAAACTCATCAATTTTTTTCATAATTATTTTTTTCACTTTATTGAAAATTAAAAAGTAAATATTGTATTACTATATTATAAACTTGCACATAAATCATGATTTCTATGTAGAACTTGAAAAATTCACTCTCACGAATCTCTACTTCATAATTCAATTTAGAAAATCCTAATTTATCAGTTAGTTTTTATAAAATAATTTTTGATGATATTTTCATTAATTCCATTATTACAATAACAGCCGACAATAAAATTAGCTTTCTAATAAAAATATAAGAAAAATTACTTAGCACCTTTTTATTCTAAATCCACAATATAAAATATAGTTTAACATTGTATAAATTATGTAAACCAATATTCAATTAAAAAAAAATAATTATTTCAAAATCCATATAATAAAAGATATGTATTATATAATTTTTTTTTGTGCTAAAAAAAATATATGCATAATATTTTTAATATTATGAAAAATAGCAATTGTGCACTTGAATTATAAAAATATTTATAAATTATAAATATTCACCAAAGAATTGAAAAATATCCTTTTAATTGATGTTTCTTATAATCCTATAAAAATTCTATGCATCTTATTAGTTTAAAATCATTTTTTCTATATAATTTCTATGGGGACAGACACATAGATTTCATTTTTTTTCCTATTATGTGCCATGCCTGCAAAAAAAATTTATGCACCTCTTCATTTCATAAAAACCCTAATCCATCCCTTTTTAATCTAAACCCCACCGCCGTCGCTTCCCTAATGCCATCCTCCACGTCCACTCTACCCCGACCATCACTTCGGCCACTTCCCTAGCCCTACTCTCCCCTTCCATCGTATGATCTGAGTCCCTCTCTCCTTTGCCCCTTCCGTTATCGATTCTATCGTGGGAGAGGATGGCAAAGATGGCTTACCCCACTATTGCCGCTCCCCCAACTCCGGCCTCTGCTTTTGCTCTCCCTTAACCACCATCTACTCTTGCTATTTCTAATTCTCTCATCCTTTTTCTGGCCGCCATCCTTTCTATTGTCAGTTACATCGCCAAGGAGGATGACCTCCAATTTTTCGATCCCAGCATCAGTTTTTTCTTTCTACTTTTCATCTTGAGAGAGGATGCGGTGGAGCACGGTGCCCCCAAAGCCAATCCTATCGTGAGTGGCCAAGGTGCTATGCACCTTATTCCGATCTATGCTGACGTTCTCATCTTCGAGCGAATCGATTCAAGGTAGATTTCACTCCCCACATCTATGATTCCTAACCTCTTTTTGATTCCGTTACCTATTTTTTTTTTTTATTTTTTCTTCTTTAATCCAATTCTAACCCTGTTCCTTTCTTCCTCTTGTCAGCCATCTTTTTTTTTGTGTTCTTTTCTTCGATCTAACTTTCCCTGCAACTCTGCCATAACCCTAATCCCTCACTTATTATTTTTTCCTTCTGTATTTTTCCTTCCTCTCCATTTCGATCCAAACGCTATTCCTCTCTTCCTCTTGTCAATCGTTTATTTCTAAATTTTTTTTCTACTGTTCCCTTCTCCGATCCAACCCTCTATGCAAGCCCACCCAAACCCTATCCCTAACCCGAGCCATATGCTGCCTAACCCTAACCCGACGCCTAATCTTAATCCTTATCCTAACCCTAACCCTCAACAAAAGCTAACCATAACCCTTACCTTAACCCAAACCATAACCAGCCCCTGACCCTAACCCTAACCCTAACCCTAGCCGGATAACTAACCTAGACCTCTAGCCCTAACTCTAACCCTAGCCGGACCTCTGGCCCTGAGCCTAACACCAAACGGACTTCAATAACCTATTAATCTAAATATCCAGAACCCGATTCTTGCACACGCTAACCCGGCAATTCGAATCCAAACATCTTGGATCCACTAACTTGTTAACCCAATAACCCATGGCCCATTTGCTGTACCCATTAGCCCCTGATTGTGGATCCAAACGTGGTCCATTTCTAAACCCATTAACCCGTATGTTGCTTTTCTCCTCTTAACTCATCCATCTCTTTCTACTAATCGAACCCTTAACCTGATCCACGAAAACACGTGCATATTTTTTTTCTATGTTCACTGAAAGGCTGCTTCTACTCAGCAGCAACCGTGACTCTTTTTTTCTCTCTTAGGCAGATGGTGAGGAAGGCTACCATAGCATGGCAGCAACCCTCTATTCGTTCTTTTTTCTATTCATTGGAAGGCTATAGAATGCTAGCAGTAATTGTGACATTTTTTTTCTTCATGTGGACGTTGAGCAAGATTGCTATAACATGGCAGCAAAGCCTTTGTCCCTTTCCTCCCTCATATGATGTTTCTGAATAAAAGAGTGGAAGGCTGTCGAAACATAGGTAGCAACCTCCTCCATTCTTAATAAAGAACATAATGTTGTTTCTGATACTACAATAAAAAAGCTTCAGATTAAACTGAAGAGGGAAAAGCAGACAAGAAAAATAAAAAAAATATGTTGGAACTCACCTTCTCTAGCTCTCTTTCCTCGATTTTTTATTTACTGTCACCCTCTTCAATCCTTCTAATCATTAATAAACCTGATCAAAAATAAAAGAAAAAGCAATCAAAGATAGAATCCAACCAAAAAAAAGGCCGACCTCACCTTCCTTATTTAGCTTTGAACTCCTTCACTAAAATCTCCGCAACCGCCACTAAAATCCCTTCGAATCATCATATTTTCACTTTTTTTTCCGTACATCCACACACCGACGCATCACTGCCCTCTTAAACAACACCACACTCTTCTTAACCCTATGCTAAATAGGCAGGAAACACAGTCATATGCCCCATTCCTCTTTTTTTTTTTTGCGTGTGCCTCTCTACTAACAAGGAGTGGCATGGGAGAGGAGAGCTCCCGCACACCAAGCCGACCAATCCAGACCTTTCCTGCATGCATCTCTCTTGTGATAAGGGAAAGATCTTGGAGTTTTAGATGATTAGAGTATGCAAAAATTTTTAGATTACTTTAACCTAGCAGAAGCATATATGAAAAACTATTTTTCATATAAGTATGCAGATCTAAAATTTAAATCACCTACGGATCTTTAACATACTGAAATAAATTCATTATAATAGATCTGAAATCAATAAATCATAGAAGAAAGATCAATTACCTGAATCACTATCCTTCTTCTTACTCGGATCGAATCCGATGGATGCCCAAGGTTTCTATCGGAGCCACGCACATGTCCGATCTCTGCTGGTATTCACGCGAAGCTGATCGTAAATTGAAACACCAAGGCATCCAGAGTGCTAGTTTTCTTGTAAGCTTTGTTCTTTGGCTTGGATCTTAATCTTCTTTTAGAATTCGAAGAAGAAAAGCTAGTCAAACTCTTCGCACAGATCTGACGGGATCTTTTCAGGATGCCAAGAAGAAGAAAAAAATCTTTTTTCTTCTCTTTCTCTCTTTCTAAACTCTCTTTAGAACAAATCTAATCTAGGAAGAGGTGGGGCATGAAGAGGAAAAAGGCAGAAGGGGCGTTGAGATGAGATGCGGCAAGGAGCATTTTGATGAGTTCTTCACGCATGCCCTTCACCCTATCTCTTTTATTTTATCACACAAAACCAACCTCAACACCCTAAACAGATAGGAACTAATCCAAATCAAATTTGAATTGGTTTGAATTAATTCTTATCAGCAAAGGAGTCCCAACAAGAAGGGGAGGCACCAACTTGCGCCTCCTCTTCCTTTCACATGCATGAAAAGAAGGGGCATGACTTTCAGCGCCCCTCTCTCCTCTTGGTCAGCCAAATAGAGAGAGAATCCTAGTGAACATGGGCTTAGACAATCAATTTTGATTTGGTTTCTAATTGGATTCAATTTGATTCCAATTAGAATTCGATTCGAATTAAATTTGAAAAGGCTGTCAATCCTAATCTAATTAAGATTGAAATCTAAGTCCAACTTTGATAATTAAACTCAATTAGCCTTAAATTAAGTCAAATCTAATTAAATTAAATCTGATGTATATTAATTAGGATTTGATCCATAATTTAATTAGACCTAATTATATTGCAACACTTATAATTAAGTCCCTTATGCTAACAATTAGCAGTTACTAAATTTATAGTTTTTACAAATTGATCCAAATCATCAATCCAATTGATAATTTGATTATGATACAAGCTATTCATCAGATTAAACTTGTTTAATATATGACTCTTCAGATTCTATTCTGTCTGATAGTGAGACATACCATGATTTTCATAACAGTATCATCGAAACTCCTTTCGATGGGCTAGAACGATTCCAACTCAACCCAACAAGAATCGCTGATCCAAAAACAAGCTTAATGAGTTTTTACAATCCACCAGTGATACTTAGTAGCATATAGTAGTAATCCAGCAGAACAGAAAATTTGAACTCATAGGTATAGTTACTGTGTGATCAGTTCTTCTATCAAGAATCTTGACAGGATGCAGATCATGGAAACTCGTTAAACCCCAAGGATCCGTCATATGCAGGACTTAATTAGCTTGAGTCTAATCATGAATCTCATGAAAATTTTTTTCCATTATCACATTGCTGTGGCCACAGACTTAAGGACTCAGCCTTTTAGGTCGCATATGACTACTTCTTAACTATTAAGGCCGATAGATCTCCTATAAGTGTACATCCTACTCCTACAGCGAACATACTGCAGCCAACGAACACCGTAAGGCCTTGAATGGCTAGGGACCATGTTTATATATTGTCAAATTACAGCAATCCCATTGTGAGCAGTCGAGGCACCGCAGGTCAAAAAAACTACTCACACAACTATAGTATCGAGATAGTCACTGACGAGTGAGTAGACATCCAAATGACTCCTCGTTCTTGATCACGTTCGGTACCGTTATTCTGTAACAACTACTTATACTCTCGCTTCAGTGTTCCTATACTATAGACTCGAGACTCGTCTATCCGAAAGAGAAGCGATCCATGCATCAATCTTGACGGATCAATCACCATCCCCGTGATATTCCAACGATTAGGAGCAATTCAAGAGTTAATCTATATATATCTTAAATTCTCAACTCTTGAGAATTTATGTCATTATCTATTAACTCTTTGAACGATTCACAGACACATTACATATGAATGAATAAGAAAAATATTTATTTTATTAATTTTAATAAATTAAGTATAAAAATATTTTTTAAAATTAATACAATGTGCTTGCCAACAATTGACTTCTAGGTCATATATCTAACAAAAGAGATAGGAGAGTAGAGTCAGCCGTCTGCAGCATCTGATCTGTCCAATTCAAGCCGCTGCCTTTTTTTTAGATAGAACATTTTTTTTTCTTTTTTTTCTACATGCTAGATGCACGCCATCTATCCTCCTGGTTATGCGACACATGAAATCGTGGATAAGCGATACTTATCGCATTGAGAAGATGGTTTCCCAACTTTAATGTATTCTATATATATTTCTCTAGAACAGGATAATTTCATAAATAAATTGACTCCGCGAGGCAATTAGATCATGAAGTATTGTGTTGGTTGGGATTGAGAAGCGACTATTCTATCAATTATTTTAAACAGCTACCAAGTGATGAATCAAGGCATCTTCTCCATCTGTTTATTTATTTATTTATTTATTTTATTTTTCGATGCTCAAAGCAATTGCTGTATATGCCTCTACTATGATTTTGCATGAAATTAAATAAATATTATTGAACATGTGGCAAACGGAAAGTTCTGCATTTGTTAGGCCTAACAATCACATTTGTTCTGCATTATGATTTCACATCTCTTTCTCATCTGTATGTTTTGCATGTGTTTAGCGTAAGATCACAAGCAAATTTGGGTGGTCCAGAAGAAACGGATGTTCTATACGTCGCACATTGTTTTCCCTTTTATGATGCGAAGGCAAAGTTTGATGGTCCATGTGCTGATATTTTACGTAAATATAGTCTGCCATTAATCTGCATAATTAATAGGACATGCATGTTCCGTACATGCTTGTGTTTGCCGGCTATCCTCGACGAAGAAGTTGGTCAAGCGGTTGTAATAAAATGAATCATTAATGCTGAAATGCCAACATACCGGCCTTCAAAATGCTCGTTCTGAGTGTAATTAAAAGCTTTACCCGTCATGCAACTACATTTGTCCCCATCCTGGGCGAAAATATTCGTAGTCTAAATAAATCATGTTGTTTTGAAAATAAATACCATCTTCTAGCCAAATAATCCCCCAGCAACCCTTTCAGACAAGAAGTTGTTGACCCAAAGAATGACTGAAAAAACCATCATCACTCAACACGCTTGGTTCCTATGATCATAATTTCGGTTCTTTATTTTTTTATGAATATGATGGGTATTCTTTTTCATTTTCTTTTTTTAATTATTTTTTTCAGGTTGTAAGAGCTGTCTTGTCAACGGTTCGGTCAATTTAGTCTGCAATTGTCCTACCTCAGTCTTGCCCGCACCGGACACCCCGCTTTATACAAGTGGAACTCTTTAGGCAGGCAAAAAACTGATGACCGAATGGAAACGGAGTGCTAGTGTCTGGAGTCCTAACCATACTTCTTTCCCATTCATTCTCTAGGCTTCAGATCTGGCTTTGGATAGGGATCTGCGATTTTTGACACCACCATCCTGGAGGCAACGTTGAGGACCACTTCAGGTGTCACCTATGCACTCAACTCCGTTGAATGGATGGATCTAGATGCAGTGGTGGGGGTGCTGGTGCTCATTATCTCTTATAGAACATTTGGCATATGGTAAGAGAGAATACCTCTTTCTTTGCTAGGTATGTTTACAGTGAGGCAAATGGGCTGCTGATTGGGTAGCCTTCTTTGTCATCGAGTACTTCATCAAGATGCTATAGATTGTGGTTGTTCCGAGGACCTTCAAGGATATTGTATTTTTCAAATTTTTTGAATATATTTAGAAGGTATTTGGTTGGGACAATTGAGATCTGAAATGAAAATCGGAATAGATGACTCTCATTCTAGCTATTTGGTTGGGAAGAGTCCCATTCCGATTTTCTTTCTAGAGAGGAATGGGAATAGTTCAATTCTTTTGTAGCTGAATCCGAACCATCTCCAGAAGAGTCAAAATCTCATTCCACCGAAATGAGATAAAATTAAAAAAAAAAAAAAAAAAAACACCTATCGATGATGGGGTTTTCTGGAAGGCGTCAGTGCCAATCATGCGGCGGGGACCTCGTCGGTGATGGTGACCATGGGGATGGAGTCGAGGAGGGTGTCAGCGAGGTCGAAAACCAGGTTAGTGACGCTGGGGCCAGAGGTGGCAGATGTCGGAGTGGCCGGTGGAGCGGACGTAGCGGGAGGCAGCGAAGACCTCGTCCTGCTCATGGCGGAGGAGGTGGTTGATAATAGAGGGAGAGCAGGTGAGGGCCTGGTGGATCTCTATGGAGGTGCCACCGGGGTAGGTGAAGACATTGGTGATGCCCTCGCGCTCGAGGGCTTCGACGAGGATATCCGCACCCTTGCGGCGCTCATCAGAGAAGAAGCGGCGGAGAGGGGAGGGGGTGGCAGTGGAGGGGGTGGGGGAGGCACGGGAGATGCCTGGGGCTGGGGAGGGGAGGCAAGGGAGATTGGTGGCGCCAAAGCCAGGGGAGGGGAGGGGCGCAGAGGGAGTTTGGTGGCGTCGGAATCCGGAGATGGGAGGGGAAGGAGTTTGGTGGTCACACAGAGCCAGATGCGGCGCGGACGATGGTGGGGCGGGGCCGCGGCGGGGGTAGCACGGTCGCAGGAGGAGGGGGTGTCTGCGGCGGAGAAGAAGAAGCGCGAAGGGCGTGCCTTTCTTCCTTCATCTCTCTTCTTTTTTTCTTTCATTTTTTTTTCTATTTTTATTTTTTCTTTCACTTTCTTTTCTATTTTTCATAAAATTATTTATATTTTATATTTTATTTTATAAAATATTTCATCTCTTATTATTATGTTTAATTTTTATTTAATATTAATTTTTAAAATAATTAATTTTTAAAAATTTTAATTAAGAATAAAAATAAAAATTTGAGTTGATTCGGATTTTTGTCCTTATATAAATCAAGCAACAATAATGAAAATCATTCATTCTGATTCCGATTTCGATTTCGATTACGAACCAAATGCTTCAAGAGATTAAACAATTTCAATTTATTTTAATTTTTATTTTAATTTTAATTCTGATTCCAAACCAAACATCTTTTTATATTAGAATGGTATGAAGCACCTTCGTATAAAAAAAAAAAAAAAAAAATCCCCATAGATTTTTTTTCCCACGGGATCCTCTAATTCTCTCACTTTCCTATTCCTCCTGCCTCCCTCTCTCCATTTCTTCTGTTCTACTGTAGGAATACCAAAGTAGGCTTTGAAATTTATAAGTTCCTTTCATCCCACCTCCTCTTCTCCCCTCCCCTCACCCTTTTCCTCTCTATGTGTGGGATCGGAACAAGTAAAATACAACAAAAGTGTAGCTGTTAGGATGTTAGAATTTTAGAGGAAAAATTTAAAGTTTTTCTTCCCTTCAAAATCTTTTAAAAATTTTATTATATTTTTAGTCCCACATTATAAAAAAGCAAATATATCTATATGTTTATTTGACATCTTTCCTTGCTTACCTTTACTTGGGCATTAGATGAAAATGGGTTTTACACCACACATACATGCGATCAACTCGGCTCACAGGTGCATGATGGTGTGATAATTCGCATATTATTTTTATCATATGTTATATAATCACTTTCTTTCGAGGTTAAACGGTCGATTGTTCTCTTGATCAAGATGTATTCTATTTTATCGGTTTCTTCTCTTGGTGGCCAACCAGTCAAATGAGTTCTGCTTATTGGCTTCTTCTCGCAGTCCATAAAAAAGCCACGAGTTTTGATCTATGGAGTATTTAAAATCGGCATTATCACTTTCACTCTTTCTCCAAGAGCACTCTTCTACAAACTCTTTTTCTCCTTTAGTGATTTCTTCACCCTTTCTTTCTTATTTGCTTGCTGAGTAAAAAAGGATTGTCAGCCCTCGTCATGCTTCTAAAAAGAATATCCCGACCTGTTAGGGAATGCCCACCGACCGACCGACCGGCTGTCGGAGGGTCCGACCGACCGGCGGCCCGACCGACCGACCGACCGTCGGTGGCCCGACCGACCGACTGACGGTCCAGCCGCCTCCGACCGACGACTCCGACTGGCCGATAGACCGACCGATCGTCGGTCCGGGCGACCGACTGACGGATGCCATCAGCGGCTAACCGCCGGCCGTCCAACGGCCCATCGCCGACTGGGGGTATGTCGGGCGTATCCATCCCGACCGACTGAACCCCGAGGTTCGATGGCCGACTCACATGAAGCTCGCCGACCGATGGAGGGGCCCGACACCACTCGGTTGGCTACCGACCTTAGGTCGGTCGGCCCCTCCAACCACCGTACAGCCGCCAGACGTTGTCAGCTCTGACACGGACGTGCTGCGCAGTTACCTAGGGGCATTGTCCCGCCGAGAGCCGGGTCAACCCTGGTGATTGGACGGCCACACGGCGACATGACGTTTTCACGACGACTCTGACAATCCACAGTGAGTTGACAGTTCCTCACTTGTCCGCGCCATTAATGACGACGCCATACCTAGCTCCACTATATATATCGGGGAAGGCAACAGTGCAAAGGATCGATCCGCCCGTCTCTCCCACATACACAGGCTTGCTCCTCTCCCTCTCTCTCTCTTTCTCAGAGCTCTCTGTCTGCATTTCACTGTTGCCCAGTCACCTCTCTGACTTGACCGTCGGAGGGTCCCCGCCGGAGCCGCCTCCGGTCAGTGCGGACTTCCTTTTGCAGGTGCACGCTCCCCGGCGATCGGACGACGAGGCGATTGGCCGCAACAGATTGGCACGCCAGGAAGGGGGGACAGCATGACAAAGACAAGAGCTCAACGATCGAGAGTCACTGGGTCGGCCAGGTGCTCTTCCCGCCGAGAAGAGGCCTCACCGCCCCCACCGGCGGCGGAGCCTAGCTCTCCGCGCCCCGCGGTGACCACGGAGGCCCAGATTGCGGCCATCGTACGGCAGATGACCGTACCGACCGACGCAGTCAAAAGCCTCCAACAGCAACCGGCGGCCCGACCTATGCCTTCCAGGAGCAGCCGCCGACGGCCGCGCCGACCCCTGTTGCCTCCATGCGAGCGCTCCCAACAGCGCTCCCACGGAGAGGAGGAGGGACGACCACGGCGCGACGACCGACGGTCCCAGCGGCCCTCTCCTTCCCCGTTGGAACGGGCAAGGAAGGAGAAGCGGCCGCGCACACCGTCGGCCTCCCTTTCAGAATCTTCCGGAGGCTCCACCCCTGGGGTCTCCCAGCATCGACGAGCGGACGACTACGAGCGACGGTTCGAGGAAATCGACCGCCGACTCGCCCAACTGCAGACGGACGGTCAGAAGTCTTCGAACGACGTCGACTTCCAGACCGCCCAACCTCTCTCCCGACTGGTCCTCGACGAGCCGATTCCCAGTCGGTTCAAGATACCGCACGTGGAGCCATACGACGGCTCCACCGACCCAGTCGACCACCTCGAGAGCTACAAAGCTCTCATGACGATTCAAGGGGCAACCGACGCTCTTTTCTGCATCGGCTTCCCCGCCACGCTCCGCAAGGCTGCCAGGGCTTGGTACTCCGGTCTTCGATCGGGCAGTATCCATTCCTTCGCGCAGCTCGAGCACTCGTTCGTGGCCCATTTCAGCACTAGCCGAAAGCCGCCGCGAACGTCGGACAGCCTTTTCTCCCTCAAGCAGAGGAAAAAACGAGACGCTCCGACACTTCGTGGCACGATTCAATGCGGCCACGCTCGAGGTCCGGGACCTCAACGAAGACATGGCTGTTTCAGCCATGAAGCGGGGCCTGAGGTCGTCCCGATTTACTTATTCTCTGGACAAGACCCTCCCCCGAACATATGCCGAGCTACTGGAGCGCGCATACAAGTATATGCGCACGGACGAAGGAGCATCCGACCGACGCTTGGCCGAGCCCAGGGGTCCGAAGGAGAAGCGAAGAAAAGGTCGGGAGCCCGCCGAACCAAGCAGGCCCCCGACCAATAGTCGGCTTTCTCCACCCCGACAGATCCAAAAATCGCCCCGACGACAGACTCCGAGGCCGGTGCGTCCCAGGTATGACTCCTACACTCCTCTCTCCGCTCCCCGTGCGCAGATCCTGATGGAGATCGAGGGAGAAGAATACCTGCGACGGCCTCCGCCTCTGAAGGCAAAGGGCCTCGACCATCGGAAGTACTGCCGGTTCCATCGGAGCCATGGCCACGACACCGAGCGGTGCATCCAGTTGAAGGATGAGATCGAAAATCTCATCCGTCGGGGGTATCTCGGTAAATTTCGGAAGGGTCCGCCGACCCAACCGATTGCCGAACGATGCCCCCAGCCGACTGAAGAGGCGCCGACTAACCAACCGACGGCCGGAGTCATCAACATGATCTCCAAGCGGCTGGGACAGGGGACGTCAGCAGGAGAGGAGCCGACGAAAAGGCCACGCCCAGACGACGTAATCACCTTCACAGAAGATGATGTTTGGGGCATCCAGACTCCCCACGACGACGCTGTTGTTGTGTCGGCGACAATAGCCAATTATGATGTAAAACGAATTTTTGTTGATAATGGAAGTTCGACAAATGTTTTGTTTTACTCGACCTTCTCCCGAATGCGACTGTCAACTGACTGACTCAAAAGGATCCCTGTGCCCCTGATCGGCTTTGCCGGAGACACCGTCACGACAGAGGGGGAAATTATCCTGCCCGTGACGGTCGGTACCGAACCACGGCAAAGCACGGTCTCCCTCACTTTCGCGGTCGTCCAAGTTCCTTCGGCCTACAACGCCATACTTGGGCGACCCGGACTGAACGCCCTCAAGGCGATCGTCTCGACGTACCATCTCCTTGTTCGATTCTCGACCAAAAATGGAGTCGGTGAGATGCGCGGAGATCAACAGCTCGCCCGGCGATGCTTCCAAATCTCCGCTCAAAGCGACGAGACGAAGGATCCTCTGACAATCGACAAACTGGACCAAAGGGAGGAGGAAGAGCGGGGTTCGCCCGCCGAGCAGCTCGAGGCGATCCCGATTGGAGAAAGTCCCGACAGGAAGGTTTGGGTCGGGTCTCAATTGCCCGACGCCGAACGACGCCGACTGGCGGAGCTGCTGACGGCCAATGCCGACATATTTGCTTGGTCAGCAGCGGATATGTCGGGCATCCCTCCGGAAACGATTACTCACCGACTCAACATCGACCCGACGATGAAGCCGGTGAGGCAGAAGAAAAGATCCTTCGCCCCCGAGAGGCAGAGGGCCATCGACGAAGAAGTGGACAAGCTACTCGAAGCAGGCTTCATTCGGAAATCCACGTATCCCGACTGGCTCGCCAATGTCGTCATGGTCGAGAAAGCCAACGGGAAGTGGAGGATCTGCATCGACTATACCGACCTCAACAGAGCCTGCCCAAAGGATAGCTTCCCGCTTCCGAAGATCGACCAGCTGGTGGATGCGACGTCCGAATTTCGACTGCTCAGCTTCATGGACGCCTTCGTCGGGTACAACCAGATCTGGATGGTGCCTGAAGACGAGGAGCACACCGCGTTCGTAACTCCCAAGGGCCTCTACTGTTATCGGGTGATGCCCTTCGGATTGAAGAACGCCGGCGCCACCTACCAGCGACTCGTCAATAAGGTCTTCAAAGACCAGATCGGGCATAACATGGAAGTGTACGTGGACGACATGCTGGTAAAGAGCACGCAGATCCCGGACCATGTTCAGGATCTCGAGGAGACCTTCCGCACCCTTCGACGACACCGAATGAAGCTCAACCCGACCAAATGTGCTTTCGGGGTGACCTCAGGGAAGTTCCTCGGATTCCTCATTTCTTAGAGAGGGATCGAGGCCAACCCTGAGAAGATAAAGGCAATCCTCGACATGCGTCATTCGAACACCAAGAAGGAGGTCCAACAGCTGAACGGAAGAATCGTCGCTCTTAACCGATTCATTTCCCGGTCGGCTGAAAGGTGCCTCCCGTTCTTCAAAATTCTGCGTCAAGCGAACGGCTTTTCTTGATCGGATGAGTGCGAACAGGCCTTCGAAGACCTGAAAAGGTACCTGGCTTCCCCACCGCTGCTCGTAAAGCCGCAGGTCAGGGAGACCTTGTATCTCTACTTGGCTACATCTTCCGAGGCGATCAGCTCGGTGCTTGTTCGGGAAAACGAGTGTCGAACTCATCAGCCCATCTACTACACCAGCAAAGTGCTCCACGGTGCCGAAGCCAGATACTCGGAGACGGAAAAGATGGTTTTCGCCCTGACCGTCTCCGCGCAACGGCTTCGACCGTACTTCCAGGCCCATGCCATCGTGGTACTCACCAACCAGCCCCTGAGGGAGTACTGCACCGGCCCGACACATCTGGACGACTCGCTAAGTGGGCAATGAAGCTTAGCGAGTTCGACATTCAATACCGACCAAGGCCTGCCTGAAGGCCCAGGTCTTGGCCGACTTCATCGCCGAATGCCCGACGACCGACCAAGGGTCGGGAGCTGAAGACCCGGGACGAGATACGGTCTCTGAGCCAGATCCGATCTCCACCTGGGTACTCCACATCGACGGAGCCTCGAACGCTCAGGAAAGCGGGGCCGGGCTCCTGCTCACAAATTCGATGGGGTGGTCACCGAATACGCCCTCCGGTTCGACTTCAAGGCCTCCAACAATCAAGCCGAATACGAGGCACTCCTCGCCGGCTTGAGGATGGCGAAGGAGCTGGGCATCGACAGCCTCCGGGCATTCTCCGACTCTCAGCTGATCGTGGGGCAGGTCAAGGGCGACTTCGAGGTGCGAGATCCGACCATGATCAAGTATCTTCAGAAGGTGAAGGACCTCGTGGCACGCCTCGAGTATTTCGAGATCTCCCACATCCCCAGGATGGAGAATGCCCGCGTCGATGCTCTCTCCAGATTGGCAACGTCGGCCTATGACTCTTTGGGTCGGACGTTCGTCGAAAACCTCCAGCAGCCGAGCATCGATCGGGTCGAAGAAGTACAGCAGCTAACGTCCGAACCGAGTTGGATGGACCCGATCGCCCAGTACCTGACCGACGGGATCAGCCCGAAGATCCTGCGGAGGCCAAGCGACTCCGATGGACGGCGTCGCAGTATGTGATCATGGACGGCCGACTCTACAAAAGGTCGTTCTCCCTCCCTCTGCTCAGGTGCTTGGGGCCGACCGACGCCGACTACGCTCTCCGAGAGGTTCACGAAGGAATTTGTGGGAACCACTTGGGGGGCAAGTCCTTAGCCTTCAAGGTCTTGCGACAAGGCTACTACTGGCCGACCATGAAGAAGGATGCGGCAGAGTTGGTCCGAAGGTGCGAGCCATGCCAAAAGTATGCCAATATTCAGCACCAACCGGCCAGCCAGATCGCTCCCATTGTCGCTCCGTGGCCCTTCGCCCAGTGGGGAGTCGATATTCTCGGCCCATTCCCACCGGCGTCGGGCCAGAGGAAGTTCATCGTTGTCGCCATCGACTACTTCACGAAGTGGGTCGAGGCCGAGCCCTTGGCGCAGATCACCGAGCGAAAATGGAGGACTTCATCCAAAAGTCCATCATCTTCAGGTTCGGATTGCCGCACACCATCATCACCGACAACGGACGGCAATTCGACAACCGAGACTTCAGAGACTTCTGCACCAGATTCCACATCCGCCACCGACTAACTTCAGTCGGGCACCCCAGTCCAACGGTGAGGTTGAGGTGACCAACCGAACCTGCTCCATGGACTCAAGACCCGACTGAACGAAGCCAAAGGTCTCTGGGTCGACGAGCTGGGCTCCGTTCTGTGGGCTTACCGAACGACCCCCCGCGTCCCGACCGGGGAGTCGCCGTTCAGTTTGGCCTACGGAACAGAAGCTATGATCCCGCTCGAGATTGGCCTACCATCTTCGAGGGTCGAGCAGTACCAAGAGCCGACAACTCCGAAAGTCGGAGGGCCGACCTAGACCTCCTCCCCGAACTGCGAGATGAGGCTCAAATCCGAATGGCTTCATACCGACAGAGGGTCGCCCGGTACTACAACGCCAAGGTCAGACCAAAGCTCTTCAGGCCTGGCGACCTAGTCTTGAGGAGGCAGAGTGTCGAAGCCCTTGGACCAAGGGAAGCTGGCTCCCAACTGGGAAGGACCCTACAAGGTTGCTGACACCTTCGGGCCGAGAGCCTATCGGCTGGAGACCCTTGAGGGGAAACCCATTCCCCGGACTTGGAACGCCGACAACTTGAAGCTGTATTACCAGTGAATTTTGAAATTCACTAGGCGGAATACAAGTTCAGTTTGAAATCTCGGAGTCTTAAAATCTTCGACTAGTGATCGGCGCTCAGCCACAGCGTATCGACGTGGACTTAGCACCGACGACGCGTCGGACTCTTGCGAGCACCGACGCATCTTACTAACAGGAGTCGACACTCCTTCGACGACTCGTCGGACCTTCACAAGGGCCGACGGACTCTTACAAACGGGAGTTACACTCCTTCGACTTTCGGCAACACATCCGCCCCTGACAAAGGCCGATGCAGCTGTTGCGACGGGAGTTCATACTCCTTCTACGGTCGAATTTTCGGGCAGAATCCATCGGCCGACAGGTCGATCGGGCCCCGACCGAAGAAAGGCTAAAAGCCCACGCGACTATTGTCGCGACTTCCGACCAGGCTACGGCCGGTCGAGGGATATTCGGCTTACCACCGTCTATCACACGACGCGACCTTAGTCGCACCCACGACTTGCCGACCGACCTACGGCCGGCTGAACGACATTCGGTTTGCCACCGTCTGTCAAAGACAGAGAACCCGACGCAAGAGCATGGGGACCCGACTTACTATCGTTCCCCGACACTGCGCCGGACGACGATCGACTAAATGCATCTATGGAAGTCCGGCTACCGAACCTTTGCTAGGTTCGGTCGGCTCCCGACTCAATAGATGCGCCCGACTGACGACTTCGACTATTGGAAGCCGACCTAAAGTCGGGACCCATTCTACTTTCGGGGCTGCGCAAGTTGTCGGAGTCCTACCGACTCACGTGAGTTAGTGGCTTGCTTAAGTTAGCAACTAAAGTTCGACATCACAGCTATAGTCGGCATTACAAACAGGAAGAAAGAAGTCTCATTCATTGATGAAAAGAAATTACAAAGTCGGGTCGACGCCCGATTACATTATTTTCAAAAAGTACAGATGGTCGGCAGGACGATCATCCATCCTAGTCGATCTCTTCGACCGACGGAGGATCGGGGATGATTGGCGTCTCGGCCATTAGCAGCGCTGGGTCGGCCGCCGAAGGATGGGCTTCAGTCGGCGAAGGAACTTCGGTCGGCACTTGCTCCGGGA